>NC_056445.1:20349102-20351602 GCF_018296145.1 Oncorhynchus tshawytscha
GTCCCCCATATGACCTGTCATTATCCCAAAAACCCTCTCTCTGGCCGGGGAGACTAAGGGGGAAGTGTGGGCGTCTCTAACCATTTTCTGTGCTACTTTGTTACTCACTCACCCTAAGTGTTGTAACTCTACTGTAACCCTAACTCTACTGTATTCTCTGGTGTTGGTACATTTAGGTAAACAACCTTGACAGAATGACTGACATCGACATGACTTCAAACCTTCAGCCTGTCATAAATGAAACACATTGGGAGCCGACAGGTCTTGGAGGGGGGCACAGTGGCCAGGTAGAGGAGATAAAACATGCAAAGGAGTGTCTGCTGTGGGCCTTTTGAGTGGCAGGAAGGGTTGACGTTGTGATTTGATTCCAAGGTGAGTTGAGAAGTCAATAACAAGTGGACGATCAACAAACATGAGGCTCGGCTCAGAGGCCGGTGATGAAGAAGTGGAAGGTGTATATGTGTGTGTCTGTGTGAGTGTGCGTGTGTTTGTGCCTTTGTGCCTGTGTGTTTCGAGACGGGGGAATTGGGAGCATGTAACTTGCCCTTCAATGACAATGAGACCACATTAGGATGCATAGATTTTTCTTACTCCTGTGCTGCAATGGCCCTCTAATTATTGCTGGGTATTGTATTGGGCTCTATAAAGTCCTTCAGATATGAAATTGCATGTTGGCATATTGGTATTTTCCTAAATCTATTTCTTGATATAACTGCACATTCTGTAGTTACGTTGCAATAACGTTGTTTCTCCAAGTTGTCCTTCAGGGTCAATGAAACAGACGGGCTCAAGGGCCAGAAAAACACCACATGACCCTACCCCTCTGCTCCATCTGAATATACAACATCCTTCAAGTACCGGACATTTTAGAGTTCTGAGCTTAAAACTTAAAAGTTATGTCAACAAAGTACAGCCATTGTCAGAGAAACATGTATTTTTGACTAAATGCTACCATGTTTCCCCTAGTGCAACAAATCACTGAGAGAGCAGAGAGAGGTAGCAGGTTCATGTTTATGTGTCCACCCGCCTTGACGAACACACACTGACTTCTGCTCGGGTGGCCGAACAGAACCGTGGCAGGTGGAGAAAAGGCTGTGGGGTACAGTACAAGTTCTGACTCTGACTCTGACTCACTCACTCACTCACTCACTCACTCACTCACTCACTCACTCACTCACTCACTCACTCACTCACTCACTCCAGTTCTAACTGGCTGAGCTGTTAAACCAGCTATCTCACCCAAATCCCTCCTTCAAAATTAAGAGGCAAATGATCAGGTCCAAAGGGTGCTGACATGTTTTTATTAAACCCCGCCTCTCCCTAAAGGCCAACCCCGCCTCTCCCTAAAGGCCAACCCCGCCTCTCCCTAAAGGCCAACACTGCCTCTCCCTAAAGGCCAACCCTGCCTCTCCCTAAAGGCCAACACCGCCTCTCCCTAAAGGCCAACACTGCCTCTCCCTAAAGGCCAACACTGCCTCTCCCTAAAGGCCAACCCTGCCTCTCCCTAAAGGCCAACACCGCCTCTCCCTAAAGGCCAACCCTGCCTCTCCCTAAAGGCCAACACTGCCTCTCCCTAAAGGCCAACACTGCCTCTCCCTAAAGGCCAACACTGCCTCTCCCTAAAGGCCAACCCTGCCTCTCCCTAAAGGCCAACACCGCCTCTCCCTAAAGGCCAACCCTGCCTCTCCCTAAAGGCCAACACCGCCTCTCCCTAAAGGCCAACCCCGCCTCTCCCTAAAGGCCAACACTGCCTCTCCCTAAAGGCCAACCCTGCCTCTCCCTAAAGGCCAACACCGCCTCTCCCTAAAGGCCAACCCTGCCTCTCCCTAAAGAACAACACTGCCTCTCCCTAAAGGCCAACACCGCCTCTCCCTAAAGGCCAACCCTGCCTCTCCCTAAAGGCCAACACTGCCTCTCCCTAAAGGCCAACACTGCCTCTCCCTAAAGGCCAACACCGCCTCTCCCTAAAGGCCAACACCGCCTCTCCCTAAAGGCCAACCCCGCCTCTCCCTAAAGGCCAACACTGCCTCTCCCTAAAGGCCAACCCTGCCTCTCCCTAAAGGCCAACACCGCCTCTCCCTAAAGGCCAACCCTGCCTCTCCCTAAAGGCTAACACTGCCTCTCCCTAAAGGCCAACCCTGCCTCTCCCTAAAGGCCAACACCGCCTCCCTAAAGGCCAACCCTGCCTCTCCCTAAAGGCCAACACCGCCTCTCCCTAAAGGCCAACCCCGCCTCTCCCTAAAGGCCAACACTGCCTCTCCCTAAAGGCCAACCCTGCCTCTCCCTAAAGGCCAACACCGCCTCTCCCTAAAGGCCCACACTGCCCTCCCTAAAGGCCAACACCACCTCTCCCTAAAGGCCAACCCCGCCTCTCCCTAAAGGCCAACACCGCCTCTCCCTAAAGGCCAACACCGCCTCTCCCTAAAGGCCAACACCACCTCTCCCTAAAGGCCAACCCTGCCTCTCCCTAAAGGCCAACACTGCCTCTACCTAAAGGCCA
>NC_056445.1:20356602-20501602 GCF_018296145.1 Oncorhynchus tshawytscha
AGGAGAGGAGAGGAGAGACAGAATTGAGAGAGAGACAGAATTGAGAGAGGGAGAGAGGAGAGAGAGAGACAGAGAGACAGAGAGAGAGAGAGAGAGAGAGAGAGAGAGAGAGAGAGAGAGAGAGAGAGAGAGAGAGAGAGAGAGAGAGACAGAGAGACAGAGAGACAGAGAGAGACAGAATTGAGAGAGAGAGAGAGACAGAATTGAGAGAATTGAGAGAGAGAGAGAGAGAGAGAGAGAGAGGAGAGGAGAGGAGAGGAGAGGAGAGGAGAGGAGAGAGGAGAGGAGAGGGAGAGGAGAGGAGAGGAGAGGAGAGGAGAGGAGAGGAGAGGAGAGGAGAGGAGAGGAGAGGAGAGGAGAGGAGAGGAGAGGAGAGGAGAGACAGAATTGAGAGAGAGACAGAATTGAGAGAGGGAGAGAGGAGAGAGAGAGACAGAGAGACAGAGAGAGAGAGAGAGAGAGAGAGAGAGAGAGAGAGAGAGAGAGGGAGAGAGGAGAGAGAGAGACAGAGAGACAGAAGAGAGAGAGAGAGAGAGAGAGATGGAAAGCATAGGGGGTGTTAAGACAATAATGAGCTTGTTAACTTAGTGATTTCGCCTCTCATTGGAAGCAACTCATCCTGAAGTGTCCAGATACCAAAGTAGCCCACTGGCAGAGAGAGATGAGAGAGATGGAGAAATAGGTGAAAGAGAGTGCAAAGCCCCTGAGTGTACAGGGATGCACACGCTTGCATGATAACCCAATCTTTCTGCTTCACTTACAGAGACCTTCAACATCTGCTGTGGTTATACAAGCACAGATCCAGTGGGAACCACCTCTCATCTAGCTACCTACACACAGTTCACTCTTAGACGTAAAGGAGCCTTGAAGAACCTTTTGCGGCTCAAATGATTGCCACTGTAAGGGAACCTTTTCAGGTCAAAAAGGTTCCTTGAGGAAGCCCTCTGAAAAGGTTATTTGAAGAATCTCTGTGTAAAGGTTCAACCTTTTTGAGTTGGGAGGGGTTCAATTTGGAACTTAAAAAATATATTGTAGCAGCAGCAGCCTATCAGAAGATAGGAGGTGTAGCTTATTGGAGGCGTGGCTTTCATCATACAGCCTATCCCATGTAGCCATCGCCTAAAACCACATATCTTCTGAGTCTGGCAGCGCAACAAGTCGAATGGCGATATAAATTCAAAGTGCTCCGCATGCGCCACATTGACGTATTAAAAGGTTCCTCCAAGAACTCTCAACCAACCAAAGATGAAAATGTGAACGCATTGACTGCAATGATTCCTTGAGGAACTCCAGTGTTCCTCAAGTCACCCTTCGTTCTAAGAGTGTACAGTTTAATGGGGGTCAAAACCAGGGGCATAGGGGGCCCAGTAAGCAAGAGAGAGAGGTCCTGGGAAGAGGATGTTAGGGGCCTCTGTGTGCTGCTCAAAACGCAGCTCGGCTGTACTCCTGCGCCACCAAAGGCCCCCGACAAGCTGCTGTAAGTGATAATTGAGAGGTGTTGATCAGAACGAACGTTGTCTCAGTCTCTACTTCAGAGGTGTGAGTCTGTGGGAGACGAGATTAGCATCAAGAAAGTGTGAGCCTTGCTGTTCTAAATGAGGCTGTAGGAGGGGGAACAGGGGAGTTAGGGTAGAGGGTTTACTTTATAAGATGGATTACTTAATGAGTTATGTGCAGTATAAAGTATTTCCCTGGTAGGAAAAACTCATGGTCCCAATTATATAGTTAGGGCCAACAGTTTGTCCCGGTCAGGCCAAGAGAGCAGAAAAAATGAGGGGAGCTTTTAAAAATGCCCCTCAATAGAACTAACTCTATCCAGGAAGTGGACCCAGTCGTGTCTACTGCTCCTCTCCTCTCATTACCTGAGTGACGAGCCTATAATGACTACAGTATGTCAGGCCCATCCCTCGGCGGTGAAGCTCTAATTGAAACGACTGGAGGAGATGAGGAGCATGTCAGTTTAGACAGGAAACAGAGGAACACTGGGAGTTTCCTCACGGGGTGTGTGATCCAAAGACAGCCTATGTGCGTCTGTGGGTGCATTTGACATTCAGCTCAGGAGAGGGAGGCTTATGCTACGAGACTAAAACAAGACCCAGAGTATAACGGAATCAGTCATTTGAAGAGGCACCAGTGGATCATGATTCACAGGCTTCAATACAATGCAGCGTGTTGAATATGGAGAGGTATTGTAAAAGGAGTGCTGGAAGCCAAGGGAAATACTTCAATACCTCCGTGGGCACGCAACTAGGAGTCTTCAAGAAGAGAGAGGGGGTGTTGAAAAATCAACTGACAACAGGTAACTTCCAAACCCTAGCAGAATCTTAAAGATGAGACAAACGGATTAAATGACCTCCAGACGCCCTTTTCTCTGAAAAAACAAACAAATCCTGCGAGCCGTAGGAACAACAAACTCTGCGTTGAGAAGGGAGCTAATGTTATACGCATCCCAACTTTAATTATGCCGATCAGAGAGGATTGTGGGAACCACCCAGGCGTTGAACAAGACATTAAGACAAAATCCCAAACCCTTGTTTGTGTGATCTCAAAGATGTGTACACATACTTTACTTATCAGGAACTACAGTATCTCCATATAGTACAGCTGGTTTTATCACGCTGCTCGACTATCTCTTCAATATTTCAATATCTCTGCTGTTATATGTACAGTACCTAATCTACTATGAGAGAGGACAGGGCAGCCTGTGAATGATAGATTGATTGTTGAAGATGCATCATGGTTTTCAAACTCAATTTGCTACTGCCATGGTAAAACGGGTTTCATGAGAATCACCCAGCTTATAAATATACGATGAAGACAATGTTCTCACTATTTACTTTTCAGAGATAGCTCGGAGGGAAAGAGGCACATATATCCATACGGTACAGTGTTTGTACTGTACATCTCCTATCATCTCCTCCTTTACTAGACAAACGAGTCTAATAAAAACCCTACTGTAACCTGTAACTCTGAATGGGTTTATCAATATAGACATTCACATGGGCAAATATCAAAGTTCAGGATACATTAATATAAGTTTCCAAGACTAAGACTTACAGCTACAGCTGAAACAGTAGGGATGCAGAGGTTATTCTGTAAGGGCAGTCCTTGGCCAATGAGAAGCCAGTTAAGTGGACACCTGGGCCAGCATCGGTTGACCAGCCAGCCAGGCAGCCAGAGAGAATACCCAGGGGTGTCCCAGAGGATGCCACACAGCACAATGAGTTTCAGCCCAGCGAGCAGGCTCATTTCAGGCTCATTTCCTCACCTTTAAATATTCAAGAAGGTAATCTGTATAAGCACTGAGCAGTTCATGAACCCTCACAGATCTATGGCTGCAGTGTGCATAGGAGACAAGCATCACGGTACAACTACTGCCATTCACTTTTTGAAATGGGTTTTTCAATGATGCACCTCTTCTGCTCCTGTAACAACAAATGAATTCTGAGAAACGGCCGCTGTATGAACCTAAACGACTACACGGTATATATAACAAGGCTAAACCACTACGTTTCACAACAGCCTCATGAAGCATGATTCTTTTGGAATTTTGGGCTCATCACTTGAACTGATTCCCAGAAAAGTAATGTACAGAATAGGCAATAGTCTGGTACAAAAAACACTTCAGGATACCAGATAACATCGCAATAAGAAGACTACTGCATTTCCTTATAGGTGGTAAGATGTTAAATCTGTTTTGGCTGAACAACTATATGCTCATAATTTACTACAACAGAATCCATGGTGAACAAAATATTTGCATTGAATGACGTACTGGGACTAACTAATGATACATCAAGTAGATTATGGTTCAGTGCTTCCTGTACAAATATAACAATAGGTGTCACGGCCGTTAAAAGAAGAGGACCAAGGTGCAGCGTGGTGAGCGTACACCTTCTCTTTATTTGGAAAATGACGCCGAACAAAACAATAAACACTACAAGGACAAACCGTGAAGCTAAAGGCTATGTGCCTTAAATAAAGTCTATTTCCCACAAAGACAGGTAGGAAAAGGGTTACCTAAGTATGGTTCTCAATCAGAGATAACGATAGACAGCTGTCCCTGATTGAGAACCCAACCCGGCCAAAACATAGAAATATAAATAATAGAATATAGAAGACCCACCCCAACTCACACCCGGACCAAACCAAAATGAGGACATTAACTGGATCCCTAAGATCAGGGCGTGACAGTAGGACACCATAAAGAACACACATTATACTGTGGTACTCAAGAGATGGTTCTTTCTGTCTTTCAGCATCGGATTTATACACTACATGTCCTGGTTCAGATCTGTTGGGGATACTGTACCAGTCAAAAGCTTGAACACACCTACTCAGGTGACTACCTCATGAAGCTGGTTGAAAGAATGCCAAGAGTGTGCAAAGCTGTCATTAAGTCATGGGTGGCAATTTGAAGAATCGTAAATATAACATATATTTTGATTTGTTTAACACTTTTTTGGTTACTACATGATTCCATATGTGTTATTTCATAGTGTTATGTCTTCACTATTATTCTACAATGTAGAAAATAGAAACACAAAAAAAAAACTTGAATGAGCAGGTGTGTCCAAACTTTTGACTGCTACTGTATACATCGTTAATGACAATAATGCCCGTAGGTCAGTCACCAGTACATAATCAGCTCACCACCAATTAGTCATTCACAATTAAATAGTGACTTAATGAACCAGGCCATGAAAGCAGGGAATCGCTGGAATTCACTCAGCTATGTGGTGTATTGATTTTATGCAGCCAGATTGACCGTGACGAGAATCGTAATGGGATACTCTCTGAGCAGCTTTCAAACAGCATGACTTCCAATATTAATTGGGAAATTAAGCAATATGAGCAGCAGCATTTTGATTTCACACAGAGATCTAGTCCTTCTGGGACTCAATAAGACTATCGTAGAAATAGAATACCTAGAATGGGGATTCCCTTTCAAGTCTATGGATTCTATTTCTATGTCTCTGTTGTGTTTGACAGGATGCCTCAGCACTATAGATCCGAAGATTTGATAGATGCGTCCCAGAGGACCAGTCATTCCCACGTTCCCAGGCCTGCTACATGTGAAGCAGGCCCACCTGAGTGAGGAATGGTGACAGAGATGTACACGTTAGAGAGAGAGACAAGCTGGCACATCGATCACCAGCCACAGAGACCTGACAAAGGCCTGCAATGGCTTCCCCTCCACCCCCACCCCAGGCCTATTCTCCCAGTGTCAGGAGCCAGAAGCCTGGGCCCGAGCAGGCCAATATAGGGGGCTGGAGGGTGTGTGTGTGTGATTTACAATGACCTTTGGTTTGAGAGATAAAATGGGTCGTTGCTGTACTGTAGACCCCTGGGGGACGGGCTATAAATCTGAGTGGAGGAAATTACAGCCCTGCGATTTACTACCGGTCACATCCCTAATAACTAATTCTGATATCCTCAGACCAAATCCCCCCTGCTTGGCTGACCCGAGAGCCACTGTCATGGGCCCCTCCTCTGTGGGTATTTAGGGGCAGGCGCCAGAGGATGGGCCCCCATGTATAACATGTACTGTACTGTAACCAGCATGTCTGGAAGGCCCAACATGATACACAATGATTTCACATTGAATATTGCTGTCTCTCCCTCCTACTACCCCCCAGAGACAGGGTGAGGGCAGACACAGGTGTTGAAGTTCGCAGGCGGGGCTACCTGTTACAGCAGGCAGTACCGCAGCACAGTCAAAAAGCAATACATGCTGTCAGCACTGGCCAGGAAAAGCATCCTCCCCTTCCACATTAGATGAGAGGGGAGCCTCAGAGGAGGCCAAGGTCAGAGCAGACAAGTCACAGAGATTTATAAACCATGGAGGTTTAGGTTTCATGAAGAGAATGAAAATGAGGCTCCAAGACCGGCAGCTCATCCACGAGACATAAATAGCCTACTTCTAGAAGTACAAGATGTGTTTATTAAGTTTGCTTTCACTCACTCAACAAATAGGTACTTGTATTCCCACTAGAATCATCTTATTCGTCACGTTGATAGACTGTACATCTTTAAAAGGTCAGAGACAGAATGGGAAGAAAAACAAATCATCCATTGGCATCAATGCAAATTCCTAACCACATCACAACTTTACAGTCCAATGAGGACAGAAGATATTTCCTCTCTTTCCCAGACGTAATGTGTCATGCGCTTCTTATTTAGACCAGATAAGTATGAGCAGCCAGCGAGGCAGTGAAAACATGGTCGCTAGCCATTTGTAACAAAACAACTTAACTAATGTCAGCCCACTCATCCTCTATTACCGATGGAGAAACAATGCACAGGAGGAGACACAACAGCCAAGGCATAGGGGCACAGGGGCCACAGCGCTCACATACAGTGCCTTCTGAAAGTATTCAGACCTCTTGACTTTTTCCACATTTTGTTACGTTACAGCCTTATTCTAAAACTCCTCAGCAATCTAACACACAATACCCCATAATGATAAAGCAAAAACACATGTTTTTAGAAATTTTTGCAAATGTATTAAAAATAAAAACAGAAATACCTTATTTACTTAAGTATTCAGACCCTTTGCTATGAGACTCAAAATTGAGCTCAGGTGCATCCTGTTTCCATTGACCATCCTTGAGATGTTTCTACAACTTGATTGGAGTCCACCTTTGGTAAATTCAATTGAATGGATATGATTTAGAAAGGCACACACCTGTCTATATAAGGTCCCACAGTTGACAGTGCATGTCAGAGCAAAAACCATGAGGTCGAAGGAATTGTCCGTAGAGCTCCGAGAAAGGATTGTGTCGAGGCACAGATCTGGGGAGTAAATAATTCTGCAGCGTTGAAGGTCCCCAAGAACACAGTGGCCTCCATCATTCTTAAATGAAGACTCTGACAGACTCTCACCTCCCTGACCAACCCGATGGTCACTCTGACAGAGCTCTAGAGTTCCTCTGTGGAGGTGGGAGAACCTTCCAGAAGGACAACCATCTCTACAGCACTCCACTAATCAGGCCTTTATGGTACAGTGACGGAAGCCACTCTTCAGTAAAAAGGCACATGACAGCCCGCTTGGAGTTTGCCAAAAGACCATGAAGAAACAAGAGTATCTGGTCTGATGAAACCATGATTGAACTCTTTGGAATGAATGCCGAGTGTCACGTATGGAGGAAACCTAGCACAATCCCTACAGTGAACCATGGTGGTGGCAGCATCATGCTGTGGAGATGTTTTTCAGCAGCAGACCCTTGGAGACTAGTCAGGATCAAGACAAAGATGAACAGAGCAAAGTACAGAGATCCTTGATGAAAACCTGCTCCAGAGTGCTCAGAACCTCAGACTGGGGCGAAGGTTCACCTTCCAAAAGGACAACTTAGAGCTCAGGGAAGTGGGAAGCACTGGGCGGAAAGACAGGACTGTGTCGGCTGATAAATGTGGGCCATGGAGCTCTGCTTCAAAGTGAGCCTTAATCGGAATTGAGTCCGCCATGCCAGATAGCCAACGCAATTTAGTTTGGGCTCTGATAACAAGGCAACAGAGACTCTCGCGTGGGTGAGTTTCCACACTCTAAAATCATCATTCATCTTGTGGGATTTGAACGGTGCTCCGTCGAAATAGATTAGAGAGAGGGATTCTGGGCAAGCATTGATGATTCCATCACCTTATTCCACAGATAACGTTCTTGGGAACTAGCCATGGACATCCAAACACTGACGGGCTGTTTGTACATCTGAGAACACACTGAAGTATGACTGAGATTTCACAACAAGAAGAGTGTAAAGGAGGACATACAACAGGAGAACAGATTGCACAAACTGCACTCTCCAAAGACCTCAAGAGACTTTTTGGCCGTTAGAAAGGACATCATATACTTTACATCAATAGCACATTAAAATGTGTTTAAAACATCCATATTCCTTCCTTTTCAACTGGGATCATTTCACCTGCAATGAGCCTTTGAGATGAGAGCTCTGTGTGTGTCTCTCTTACTCTTCTAGCCAAGACGGTATAAGTGGTAATTCCTTGTCTTGATGCGGCGCTTTGGACGATTGACTGGAAAAGGCAGCAGAAATGAAAGGAGGGATTTGTACTCTCTTGACCCTTTGCCCCCTCTCTTCTTCTGTCTAGCCTCTCCCTCTCTCCTGCACCAGGTACCTGGGTCTAAGAGGCCACTGAAAACCCATCTCTCCCCTTCATTGAGTTCTGGATGGCTGGCCAAAGGAGCGATTAGAGCCATGGCTTTTCTTCTTGCATTCCACTGGGGAAAGTGACACTCAAAAGACTGAATTGAAGAATCATCAGAGATCGGGAGCACAAAACAAGTCAACTGAAAGTAATGGTTATAGACGTAGAAAAACTAAAGTGCCTTAAGAAAAACCAGACAATTGATTTCTCGGGGGGAATCTACCATGGGGAGTAGGGATATCGTCTTGTTGCTGACTGTGGTGAGAGAGAGGCACTCAAACGCCACATGATTCACTGTCCCCAAATCAAGTCATCAGGTGGTTTTCTTCTCCAAGAGGATTTTGAAACTACTCATTGTGTAACAAAGTTATCCATCCATGTGTTTTTCATCATATCCCAACATAGTCAAAGTTATATTCAACCCGTTTCAATCAGGGAATTATTTTGTCAATTATTATGTGGGCTACAGTATTTTGCCCTAAATCAAAACAGTGTGTCACGATCGCTGTCGTCGTGGAAATGACCGGACCAAGGTGCAGCGTGGTGAGCGTACATTATTATTATTATTTTTTTAAATGTCGCCAACGAAACACAGAACAAGAAAACAACCGTGAAGCTTACTTAGGCTATAATGCCACTAACAAAGACAACTACCCACAAATGCAAAAAGGAAAAAATCAAATCAAATCAAATCAAATGTTATTTGTCACATACACATGGTTAGCAGATGTTAATGCGAGTGTAGCGAAATGCTTGTGCTTCTAGTTCCGACAATGCAGTAATAACCAACAAGTAATCTAACTAACAATTCCAAAAAAACTACTGTCATACACAGTGTAAGGGGATAAGGAATATGTACATAAGGATATATGAATGAGTGATGGTACAGAGCAGCATAGGCAAGATACAGTAGATGATATCGAGTACAGTATATACATATGAGATGAGTATGTAAACCAAGTGGCATAGTTAAAGTGGCTAGTGATACATGTATTACATAAGGATGCAGTAGATGATATAGAGTACAGTATCAACGTATGCATATGAGATGAACAATGTAGGGTAAGTAACATTATATAAGGTAGCATTGTTTAAAGTGGCTAGTGATATATTTACATCGTTTCCCATCAATTCCCATGATTAAAGTGGCTGGAGTAGAGTCAGTGTCATTGACAGTGTGTTGGCAGTAGCCACTCAATGTTAGTGGTGGCTGTTTAACAGTCTGATGGCCTTGAGATAGAAGCTGTTTTTCAGTCTCTCGGTCCCAGCTTTGATGCACCTGTACTGACCTCGCCTTCTGGATGGCAGCGGGGTGAACAGGCAGTGGCTCGGGTGGTTGATGTCCTTGATGATCTTTATGGCCTTCCTGTAGCATCGGGTGGTGTAGGTGTCCTGGAGGGCAGGTAGTTTGCCCCCGGTGATGCGTTGTGCAGACCTCACTACCCTCTGGAGAGCCTTACGGTTGAGGGCGGTGCAGTTGCCGTACCAGGCGGTGATACAGCCCGCCAGGATGCTCTCGATTGTGCATCTGTAGAAGTTTGTGAGTGCTTTTGGTGACAAGCCGAATTTCTTCAGCCTCCTGAGGTTGAAGAGGCGCTGCTGCGCCTTCCTCACGATGCTGTCTGTGTGAGTGGACCAATTCAGTTTGTCTGTGATGTGTATGCCGAGGAACTTAAAACTTGCTACCCTCTCCACTACTGTTCCATCGATGTGGATGGGGGGTGTTCCCTCTGCTGTTTCCTGAAGTCCACAATCATCTCCTTAGTTTTGTTGACGTTGAGTGTGAGGTTATTTTCCTGACACCACACTCCGAGGGCCCTCACCTCCTCCCTGTAGGCCGTCTCGTCGTTGTTGGTAATCAAGCCTACCACTGTTGTGTCGTCCGCAAACTTGATGATTGAGTTGGAGGCGTGCATGGCCACGCAGTCGTGGGTGAACAGGGAGTACAGGAGAGGGCTCAGAACGCACCCTTGTGGGGCCCCAGTGTTGAGGATCAGCGGGGAGGAGATGTTGTTGCCTACCCTCACCACCTGGGGGCGGCCCGTCAGGAAGTCCAGTACCCAGTTGCACAGGGCGGGGTCGAGACCCAGGGTCTCGAGCTTGATGACGAGCTTGGAGGGTACTATGGTGTTGAATGCCGAGCTGTAGTCGATGAACAGCATTCTCACATAGGTATTCCTCTTGTCCAGATGGGTTAGGGCAGTGTGCAGTGTGGTTGAGATTGCATCGTCTGTGGACCTCTTTGGGCGGTAAGCAAATTGGAGTGGGTCAAGGGTGTCAGGTAGGGTGGAGGTGATATGGTCCTTGACTAGTCTCTCAAAGCACTTCATGATGACGGATGTGAGTGCTACGGGCGGTAGTCGTTTAGCTCAGTTACCTTAGCTTTCTTGGGAACAGGAACAATGGTGGCCCTCTTGAAGCATGTGGGAACAGCAGACTGGTATAGGGATTGATTGAATATGTCCGTAAACACACCGGCCAGCTGGTCTGCGCATGCTCTGAGGGCGCGGCTGGGGATGCCGTCTGGGCCTGCAGCCTTGCGAGGGTTAACACGTTTAAAAGGCTGCCTAAGTATGATTCCCAATCAGAGACAACGATAGACAGCTGTCCCTGATTGGGAACCTTAGAGTTTCCCACCCGAGTCACACCCTGACCAAACAAACATAGAGAATAAAAGCATCTCTACGGTCAGGGCATGACACAGTGTAACAAAGTTAGCTATCCGTTTATTACTCATAGCCCAACATGTGGAGGCATAATCAAAATGTGTGTATAATCCATTGTGAGAGGAGTAGATCATTATCATACACCGTGTTACCCTACATACTGGGCGGCAGGGTAGCCTAGTGGTTAGAGAGTTGGACTAGTAACCGAAAGGTTGCAAGTTCAAATCCCCGAGCTGACAAGGTACAAATCTGTCGTTCTGCCCCTGAACAGGCAGTTAACCCACTGTTCCTAGGCTGTCATTGAAAATAAGAATTTGTTCTTAACTGACTTGCCTAGTTAAATAAAGGTAAAAAATGTTTAAAAAAAATACTGGTTGCATCTGTTGCTCTAATGAGACACTTAAGCAATGAAATGTGGTATATTGGCCATATATCACAAACTCCCAAGGTGTGTTATTGCTATTATAAACTGGCTACCAATGTAATTAGAGCAGTAAAAATACATGTTTTGTCATACTCATGGTATACGGTCTGATATACCATGGCTGTCATCCAATCAGCATTCAGGGCTCGAACCACACAGTTTATAATCGGGCTCCCGAGTGGGGCAGCGGTCTAAGACACAGCATCTCAGTGCTAGAGGCATCACTACAGACACCTTGGTTCCGGCCGTGATTGGGAGTCGTCCGGGTTTGGCCGGTCTAGGCCGTCATTGTAAATAAGAATGTGTTCTTAACTGTCTAGCCTAGTTAAATAAAGGTTCAAATAAAGCAAAATTGTAATAATATGAAACATTGCATATGCAGTTGGACCACGCTCAAGTAATGTCAAGCTTTATTTCTAAATGATGCATGGTAAGAGACATCTATAAATGTTTACTACTTGTACATTACACCACAGAGCACCTTACCAGCACCATCGAGTGACTTGTCAAGTCATCAAGGTGACCATATAATGGCTAATGGCTGATCATTAAACACTGTATGTGGGTGCAGCATAACGGTCTATCCGTTTAGCCATGGAAATACTATTAAAGTTAAATGGCTTGTAAATATCCGACGGGAACAAATGAATAATTTCAATATCAGCATGCTGGAGAGAACATAGAACAGGGCTGTGTGTCAGAGAGTGAGAGGGTGCACCAGAGGCAACGCAACACATCTACCTGTTACACACATTTGATAGCAATACATTGCAGTATCACATATTTCCAAAGGTATTAAACATAACACGTTTCACCACTTTGAAGGAAAATTGAGAGGGGACCATGATTTAACATTACTAAAATCCATCTATGATTCCAGTGCTGGACGATCAAACGGTTAGATACGAGAGTGACTTTATTGGACGTAAACAGCCTTGGGCAGAACTACAGTCGGGGAACATTTGGGTAATAATTCTCCTGAGGGTGGATGGCTGTGGGGAGATGTGAGGTCACTATTAAAGAAGAATGAATTACACCAACATACACACACCCCAACACAACACACACACACACACACACACACACACACACACACACACACACACACACACACACACACACACACACACACACACACACACCCCAACACATATCTCCTAGCCCTCATCTTTTCTTAGCTCTGTTCGTGAGCTGTCTTTGTGCTCAGGTCTTATCTCCATCCTCCAGCCTGTCCTCCTGGACACTTTTAGTGGCCACATGGCTCGTCTGCATCACAAGACTCAAACGTGGATTATATGGGCTCAAATTGAATCAATCAACAGGCCCATTTGAGGATGATAGTATCTGTGGTTCCCCGGGGAGTTTTGACGAGCTGTCACATGGGACTTGTTTAAAGGCTGTCCAGAGATAAAAGTCCTATGCTGTATCATCATGCTGTCTGACTGGATCATACTGGACCACAAAATTAACAGCTCGTTGCTAGGTTACGTTGTTACTACTGGTCCGGAATGTAACAGACAGCACAAATAACATTGAAACACGCATAATTCATATACACATGTAGGCACAAGCTTGCACACACACACACACACACACACACACACACACACACGCACACACACGCACACCAGGTAAACATGGAAAGTCAAATGGCCAGTGCTGTGAATCCATGGCATTTTCTAAAAGGTCTCGTACATGGGAGGACGCCACCTGGGAGTCAGCAGGCATTCATATCTCCTCAGAAACAGCAAACCCAATGGACGTTGACCAAAACAAACACCTCCATGGCTTATAGGATTCACATTACATTCCCATTAGCCACGTGTAAAGCTTATTCCTACAACCGAGAAATCCTGGACTCTAGACTAGAGTACGTAACAGACCGTTATAATTCAATGCAGTCCTAGCCGAGGCCGTGCGGGACTGTGCAGCAGAGCAGAAATGAATGCTGGCCGAACATTAACACAGACACAACCCTACTGGAATGATAATGTCTTCTCAGTTGTCACTCAGGGACACTGAGATGAGACAATATGGAGGAAGTAAACTGCCGGGCACTACAGAAACAGAGCATGAATAACGATATCGGTTAACTCCTCAGAATCAATAGGACAACATTTATTAGGCCTAGTTATTCTTATCACGGCAGAAGCTATATCTAGTATGAGGCAGAGGGAAGGAACGATAGCTGCTTCTATTGTGGTCTAAATCAGCAGTTTTCTGTTGGGCCCCGTGAGGCAGGAGCTCTGCCAGAGGGCTACTTTGGTCTCTGGGAAATTCTGGATGAGTTGCTTACAATGAGAGGTGAAATCACCAAGTGAAGAAACTCATTATTGTCTTTACACTCCCTAAAAAGTGTAAAGAGGGGGGGGCTGTATTTGGTCTGCCTATGTCCCTGAGATACTCAGGGGACGTGGTTGCCAGATGCGTGTGCATGCGTTCCAGCCCTAATGTCCCATCGTGGGCAGCATCCATTTGCACACATGGGTGCTGACACATTGTGAGACACGAAAGCTACCCTGGCTTGTAAATGACGCCAAGGTTCATTGGGCTGTGTTAGCATCTCTACTCCTTTATTATAGCCCATCCAGCTCGGCCAACCACTGAGTGCTAAATAACAGCACAGGGCTGAGCCACACAGAGCTGAGCCACACAGGGCTGGGCCACACAGGGCTGAGCCACACAGGGCTGGGCCACACAGGGCTGGGCCACACAGGGCTGGGCCACATAGGGCTGAGCCACACAGGGCTGGGCCACACGGGGCTGAGCCACACAGGGCTGAGCCACACAGGGCTGGGCCACACAGGGCTGGGCCACACAAGGCTGGGCCACACAGGGCTGGGCCACACAGGGCTGGGCCACACGGGGCTGAGCCACACAGGGCTGAGCCACACAGGGCTGGGCCACACAAGGCTGGGCCACACAGGGCTGGGCCACACAGGGCTGGGCCACACAAGGCTGGGCCACACAGGGCTGGGCCACACAGGGCTGAGCCACACAGGGCTGAGCCACACAGGGCTGGGCCACACAGGGCTGAGCCACACAGGGCTGGGCCACACAGGGCTGAGCCACACAGGGCTGGGCCACACAGGGCTGGGCCACACAAGGCTGGGCCACACAGGGCTGTGCCACACAGGGCTGAGCCACACAGGGCTGCTACACCTCAAGTACTCTCATTTTTCAGCCCCAGCACAAAACGGCTAAGATTGTAGGCAGGGGCAACAGGAAAAACACAATCCTGGCATTCTGATGAATGGGTTATTGAATTCAACTGTGACGCTTTTTGGGGGAGCTAAGCCCTTCCGTACCCCACTGTGATATAAAGCCGCAGGGACATGGAATTATGGGTAAATAAAAAGGTTGAGGAAAGAAATAAAGAGGGTGGTTTTAAAATGAATAGTACACTGTATACACCTTGGGCCATATTAAAAGCTTCATATTAAAAGCTTCAAAAGCGTCAGGTATTCTGCCACTGTGTACTCTTTGTTTAGAGCCAAATAACATTCTAGTTTGCTCTCTCTTTCTCCCTTCCCCCACCTCACTCCTTCTCCTTTCCCTTCCTCTCCACTCCCCTCCTTTCCTCTCCCGTCATTGACAAACACCTCTATAATTCATACAGTGATGATGAGAAGTGTGAACCTGAAAATGTTTCACAGCAAATGTCAGCAACCTACAGGAATTATTCAGGATCACAGTGATTAAAAAAATCTGCATTATTCATAGAAAGTTGAGCATTTTTAGACATCAAGACCTTTCATTGCATGACCTCCCATAGTAGTATGACCTTGCATTGGAGTGACAACCAAAGAAATGCCTAAACATTCCACCCGTCAGCACTTTCACTGTGATCTCCATCCAGCTTGATCCTGCCCGAGTCTTCCCATTGTCCCTCCACTCCACTGTTATTACTGAGGAGGCTCTGAGAGCTAGGCATGCATGGTTGGTCAAGCATACACACACACTCCGACTTTCTCAAACAACCCTGACCTTCTTACTACAGTGCAATTACGAAGCAGCAAAAACAACAATTAGCCTACCACACACCGTTTTGGTTTTCGTTATTATCTCATTAAACACCAAAGGAAACAGAAGGACGCCTATGAGGTTGATTAACTCTCTGGGCAGGCTGTCGTCACGGCCAGGGGGATCATGGGAAGGGGATGGCATTGTAGTGATGGCTGGCGTGGGCAGGAGTCAGGACTCTAGCAAGTAATGGTGGGTGTCGATTGGCTTATCCTGGGAGGGTTGCCAGACAGTCCCTGTCAGCTCTCTCAAGGCCTGTTGGCTTTTGGGTTTCTAGATAATGTGCCATAGGCCCTTGTAGGTGGTTGGGTTGCCAGATATGTTCCCAAGGCCCATGTGGGCCGCTGGGTTGCTAGATAATGTGCCACGGGCAATTGAGGCTGTTTGGGTTGCCAGATATGTCCTTCAGTGAGACATGCCTGTGCCTGGGAGATACTGTGAACTCCCACTAACTCAATGCTGGCAGTGAGAGGTCACACTGACAGTACACATTGCTGAGTGTGCTCGCCCACAGAGACACCGTTCTGAAGCAAGTTTCTAGTCTCCAACTGTCTCGGTGGGTGGAAACAGTGTTAAAATGGAATGTTTCAAAGTTGAAGAGAAAGGTAGCTATCTTCTCTAAAACATGTCAAATGTTTTGTGAAAGAGGGATGACATCAATCAACTGGTATTGTTTTCTTGGAGCAAATATTTTTGGGACAAACATGTCAATCAACTGCCACCTCTGAGAACTAGCCATGCATAATTATTTAAAAATGAAATTATGTGATTAGTCAAAGTCTGTTAATGCAACGCCATTGTGATACCATGGTAAATTATAGCTTCAAAGCTGCATCTACCAACGTCTAAAAGTACAGTCTTTCTTAACTTCCAAAGGTTTTCTTAACTTCCACTAAAAGATCACTGAGAACCACTTTGTTTTTTGAGCTGGTAATTAGCTTTCTTCACAAGGTCTAATTGCTGTGATGAATCCTGCCTGTGGCTAAAAATGAGAGGGTGTTGATTGATTTCATAAATCATGACAATGTCCTCTTCCACATCAAATTCAACTGGGACAGCTTTGTTTATTCAGCAAGCAGACATAACACTGAGACATGAGCGTGTGATGCTTAGTAGGCACATTTCCTATGGAAGATTACTAACATAGGACTAGTCTACCAAGCTAGACCCAGAAACATACCATAGCTTGTAACACACATGATTCTTAGATGGTTTCTTAGAATGTGTTTGTAGGCTGTGGGCCTCACTTGGGTCCCCAAGTTAAATACACACTATATACATACACTGAGTGGACAAAACATTAAACTAATATTGAGTTGCACCCCCCATTTTGCCCTCAGAACAGCCTCAACTCATCAAAAATGTTCCACAGGGATGCTGGCCTATGTTGACTCCATTGCTTCCAAGAGTTGTGTAAAGTTGGCTGGATATCCTTTGGGTTGTGGACCATTCTTGATACACACGGGAAACTGTTGAGTGTGAAAATCCAGCAGCGTTGCAGTTCTTGACACAAACTGGTGCGCCTGGCACCTACAGTCATGGCCAAAAGTCATGAGAAAGACGCAAATATTATTTTCACAGTCTGCTGCCTCAGTTTGTATTATGGCAATTTGCATATACTCCAGAATGTTATGAAGAGTGATCAGACGAATTGCAAAGTCCCTCTTTGCCATGCAAATTAACTGAATCCCCAAAATACATTTCCACTGCATTTCAGCCCTGCCACAAAAGGACCAGCTGACATCATGTCAGGGATTCTCTCGTTAACACAGGTGTGAGTGTTGACAAGGACAAGGCTGGGGATCACTCTGTCATGCTGATTGAGTTCAAATAACAGACTGGAAGCTTCAAAAGGAGGGTGGTGCTTGGAATCATTGTTCTTCATCTGTCATCCATGGTTACCTGCAAGGTAACACGTGCCGTCATCAATGCTTTGCACAAAAAGGACTTCACAGGCAAGGATCATGCTGCCAGTAAGATTGCACCTGAATTAACCATGTATCGGATCATCAAGAACTTCAAGGAGAGCAGTTCAAATGTTGTGAAGAAGGCTTCAGGGCGCGCAAGAAAGTCCAGCAAGCGCCAGCACCATCTCCTAAAGTTGATTCAGCTGCGGGATCGGGGTACCACCAGTACGGAGCTTGCTCAGGAATGGCAGCAGGCAGGTGTGAGTGCATCTGCACGCACAGTGAGGCGAAGACTTTTGGAGGATGACCTGGTGTCAAGAAGGGCAGCAAATAAGCCACTTCTCTCCAGGAAAAACATCAGGGACAGACTGATATTCTGCAAAAGGTACAGGGATTGGACTGCTGAGAACTGGGGTAAAGTCATTTTCTCTGATGAATCCCCTGTCCGATTTGGGGCATCCGGAAAAAAAAGCTTGTCTGGAGAAGACAAGATGAGCGCTACCATCAGTCCTGTGTCATGCCAACAGTAAAGCATCCTGAGACCATTCATGTGTGGGGTTGCTTCTCAGCCAAGGGAGTGGGCTCACTCACAATTTTGCCTAAGAACACAGCCATGAATAAAGAATGGTACCAACACATCCTCCGAGAGCAACTTCTCCCAACCATCCAGGAACAGTTTGGTGACAAACAATGCCTTTTCCAGCATGACGGAGCACCTTGCCATAAGGCAAAAGTTATAACTAAGTGGCTCGGGGAACAAAACATCAATATTTTGGGTCCATGGCCAGGAAACTCCCCAGACCTTAATCCCATTGAGAACTTGTGGTCAATCCTCAAGAAGCGGGTGGACAAACAAAACCCACATATTCTGACAAACTCCAAGCATTGATTATGCAAGAATGGGCTGCCATCAGTCAGGATGTGGCCCAGAAGTTAATTGACAGCATGCCAGGGCAGATTGCAGAAGTCTTGAAAAAGAAGGGTCAACACTGCAAATATTGACTCTTTGCATCAACTTCATGTAATTGTCAATAAAAGCCTGACACTTATGAAATGCTTGTACTTATACTTCAGTATTCCATAGTAACATCTGACAAAAATATCTAAAGACACTGAAGCAGCAAACTTTGTGAAAATTTATATTTGTGTCATTCTCAAAACTTTTGGCCACGACTGTACATCTCTACCTCAAATAACTCGTACCTCTGTGTAGCGTGGTTCATTCTACGTTGTGTACTTTTAATTAGGACGCTGCCACAACTGAACTGGTCTGCTAGTTGAATTCTTTTTATTTGCCCTGCACACGAAGAGACAACACACATCATGTTAACCCTTGGCGCAGTCCTAGCTCTCAGGCACCTGCGCAAGCAAATGGACACTCACTCAAACACTGTCCCAATTACTCACAAGTTACAATAGATACCCTAGTTAGCGAGCTTTGTGAAACTTGTTAACATAAATCTATATATTATCCACATTGTAACAAACTTATGGTAGCATAACAGTACATTGTGTAACATTACCACAGTTTTATATTGAACAATTTCGGAGCCAAGGACAACATACCTTGTTAGCCGAAGGTCAGGCAAAAGAGAACAATAAGGGGGTACGGAAATACAGATCTACAGCGATATCATACAGCGATGGGCCAAACCAAAATATACACAACTTTTACAATCACATGTATATTGATATGAAAAAGTGTTTGTACACCGAAGAAAAGCATTAGCTATGCAGCTGTAATTAAATTAAAAAAATACACTGAATTATTATTATTATCAAATTATTAACATCCCCTCTTGACCTGGCCTATTTGAATTGGTCCTTGTGTGCAACTTGGTGCCTAATTTAGGGGAACAACATCCCACTGCCACATCTGCATACTGATCTGGTACTGGTACTCCCTGTATACAGCCTCATTATTGATCTGGTACTGGTACTTCCTGTTTTCAGCCTCATTATTGATCTGGTACTGGTATTTCCCTGTATATAGCTCCATTATTGATCTGGTAATGGTACTCCCTATATACAGCCTAATTATAGATCTGGTACTGGTACTCCCTGTATATATCTCCATAATTGATCTGGTACTGGTACTCCCTGTATACAGATCCATGATTGATCTGGTACTGCTACTCCCTGTATATAGATCCATTATTGATCTGCTACTGGTACTCCCTGTATATAGCTCCATTACTGATCTGGTACGGGTACTCCCTGTATATAGATCCATTATTGATCTGGTATTGGTACTCCCTGTATTTAGATCCATTATTGATCTGGTACTGGTACTTCCTGTATATAGATCCATTATTGATCTGGTACTGGTACTCCCTGTATATAGATCCATTATTGATCTGGTACTGGTACTCCCTGTATATAGATCCATTATTGATCTGGTACTGGTACTCCCTGTATATAGATCCATTATTGATCTGGTACTGGTACTCCCTGTACATAGCTCCATTATTGACCTGGTACTGGTACTCCCTGTATATAGCTCCATTGTGTATTTTATTGCTCTAGTATTACATTTTTTTGTTTCATAAGTCTCATAAGCAAGCATTTCATGGTATAGTCTAACCCCGTTGTATTTGGCACATGTGCCAAATAAAATGTGATGTTATTTGATTTAAATCTAACTAATCTATGGGCCTCAACAGGATGGAGTCCGATGTGTGTTCTGTGATATGTCAAATGTCATTGTGGAGGAAAGATGTTGCATCTGAAGAGAGGCCATCAATAACTGAAAGAGGTACATATCGCAGCTTCTTTGAAGTGGTAATCTGTACACCTTTTGTTAACCAACCAACTTATGAACCGAGAGCATGAGCAGCAGAAATTGCTTATACAAAAAAAAAAAATGCCACACACACCATTTGTGCCAACCACATACTGTGTGACACACAGCAACAGCAGGTGTCTGATGCTGAAGGCTAAAGGCATCATTGGATGAATCATAGAACAGATACATCATCATCATGAGCAGTGGGACGGTCTGAGCAGGGGAGGGGGACCTTGAACTGGGACAACAACCCACACAACTGTAGTGTCCATCACCATTACTGGGGTACTCCACACAGAGCAGATTACAAAAATAGAGTACATCTATTTCAAGTGGGTGGTTGTCAAGTGCAGCTACTTCGAGACAAAACAAACATATATTTTGTGTACCCACTATGCCCAAAACAGGCCATTTTGAAAAGTAATGGTGTGACACACCCGGGTACAAAAATAGTGCAGTGACAACATAGACTAAAGCTCTGCTGTACTTATGTCACTGTGTGTTGGCGCTCCTGGTCTGACAGTGCAGGACTCCTTCAGTCAACCTTGCTCTGGTGTGGTTTACACTAAATGCCCTTTAAGGGGGTAACAACATTATAGTGTTTCAAACACACTGGCTTAAACTTTAAGGTTGAATTGTTAATGAGAGCTTTGGCTCTCTACACGAACACTCTCAGTGTGTCCTGTCGACTGGAGCGCTAAAACATTACAATGGTGTGAGAGTGTGTGTGTGTGTGTCATCTGACACCCTGCAAGCACATGTGTAACAATAGCCTTCTATGTTAATCAGTGAGAGTGATATACCACAAACTAGCTGTTAACCCAACAGGGAATCCTAGCCTACAAAAGCATCTATTTATATCACTTAGAAGTTCTCCTTTGCTTGTCCCTTTCATTAATGGCGGTGCCGGCTCCCCCAGACACAAGTCTTTCATTAATGGTGGTGCCGGCTCCCCCAGACACAAGTCTTTCATTAATGGCGGTGCCGGCTCCCCCAGACACAAGTCTTTCATTAATGGTGGTGCCTTCTCACCCAGACACAAGTCTTTCATTAATGGTGGTGCCGTCTCCCCCAGACACAAGTCTTTCATTAATGGCGGTGCCGGCTCCCCAGACACAAGTCTTTCATTAATGGTGGTGCCTTCTCACCCAGACACAAGTCTTTCATTAATGGTGGTGCCGTCTCCCCCAGACACAAGTCTTTCATTAATGGTGGTGCCTTCTCACCCAGACACAAGTCTTTCATTAATGGTGGTGCCTTCTCCCCCAGACACAAGTCTTTCATTAATGGTGGTGCCGGCTCCCCCAGACACAAGTCTTTCATTAATGGCGGTGCCGGCTCCCCCAGACACAAGTCTTTCATTAATGGTGGTGCCTTCTCACCCAGACACAAGTCTTTCATTAATGGTGGTGCCGTCTCCCCCAGACACAAGTCTTTCATTAATGGTGGTGCCTTCTCACCCAGACACAAGTCTTTCATTAATGGTGGTGCCTTCTCACCCAGACACAAGTCTTTCATTAATGGCGGTGCCGTCTCCTCCAGACACAAGTCTTTCATTAATGGTGGTGCCGTCTCCTCCAGACACAAGTCTTTCATTAATGGTGGTGCCTTCTCACCCAGACACAAGTCTTTCATTAATGGTGGTGCCGGCTCCCCCAGACACAAGTCTTTCATTAATGGTGGTGCCGGCTCCCCAGACACAAGTCTTTCATTAATGGCGGTGCCGGCTCCCCAGACACAAGTCTTTCATTAATGGTGGTGCCTTCTCACCCAGACACAAGTCTTTCATTAATGGTGGTGCCGTCTCCCCAGACACAAGTCTTTCATTAATGGTGGTGCCGTCTCACCCAGACACAAGTCTTTCATTAATGGTGGTGCCGTCTCCTCCAGACACAAGTCTTTCATTAATGGCGGTGCCTTCTCACCCAGACACAAGTCTTTCATTAATGGTGGTGCCGTCTCCTCCAGACACAAGTCTTTCATTAATGGCGGTGCCGTCTCACCCAGACACAAGTCTTTCATTAATGGCGGTGCCGTCTCCTCCAGACACAAGTCTTTCATTAATGGTGGTGCCGGCTCCCCCAGACACAAGTCTTTCATTAATGGTGGTGCCTTCTCACCCAGACACAAGTCTTTCATTAATGGTGGTGCCGTCTCCCCCAGACACAAGTCTTTCATTAATGGTGGTGCCTTCTCACCCAGACACAAGTCTTTCATTAATGGTGGTGCCTTCTCACCCAGACACAAGTCTTTCATTAATGGTGGTGCCGTCTCCCCAGACACAAGTCTTTCATTAATGGTGGTGCCTTCTCCCCCAGACACAAGTCTTTCATTAATGGTGGTGCCTTCTCCCCCAGACACAAGTCTTTCATTAATGGTGGTGCCTTCTCACCCAGACACAAGTCTTTCATTAATGGTGGTGCCGTCTCCCCCAGACACAAGTCTTTCATTAATGGTGGTGCCTTCTCACCCAGACACAAGTCTTTCATTAATGGCGGTGCCGTCTCCCCCAGACACAAGTCTTTCATTAATGGCGGTGCCGTCTCCCCCAGACACAAGTCTTTCATTAATGGTGGTGCCGGCTCCCCCAGACACAAGTCTTTCATTAATGGTGGTGCCGTCTCCCCAGACACAAGTCTTTCATTAATGGTGGTGCCGGCTCCCCCAGACACAAGTCTTTCATTAATGGCGGTGCCGTCTCCCCAGACACAAGTCTTTCATTAATGGTGGTGCCGGCTCCCCCAGACACAAGTCTTTCATTAATGGTGGTGCCGGCTCCCCCAGACACAAGTCTTTCATTAATGGTGGTGCCGGCTCCCCCAGACACAAGTCTTTCATTAATGGTGGTGCCGTCTCCCCCAGACACAAGTCTTTCATTAATGGCGGTGCCGTCTCCCCCAGACACAAGTCTTTCATTAATGGTGGTGCCGGCTC
Organism: Oncorhynchus tshawytscha; assembly: GCF_018296145.1. NCBI lineage: Eukaryota > Metazoa > Chordata > Actinopteri > Salmoniformes > Salmonidae > Oncorhynchus > Oncorhynchus tshawytscha. The sequence continues at coordinate 20,379,505 of NC_056445.1, forward strand.
CCCAGACACAAGTCTTTCATTAATGGTGGTGCCGGCTCCCCAGACACAAGTCTTTCATTAATGGTGGTGCCGGCCCCCAGACACAAGTCTTTCATTAATGGTGGTGCCGGCTCCCCAGACACAAGTCTTTCATTAATGGTGGTGCCGGCTCCCCCAGACACAAGTCTTTCATTAATGGTGGTGCCGGCTCCCCCAGACACAAGTCTTTCATTAATGGTGGTGCCGTCTCCCCCAGACACAAATTTTTCATTAATGGTGGTGCCGGCTCCCCCAGACACAAGTCTTTCATTAGAACAAGAAACGCAGCAGCTGAGCGCCCTGGCAAATTATTATGAGGGCTTGGATCCTGCAATCTGAATAGAGGGGGAAGAGAGAAGGAAGAGAGGAGGAAGAAAGGAGGAAGAGAGGGGGAGAAGAGATTGACTGGGGCCAGCTCAACTGGCTTTCACCCACAGGACACAAGGAGACCCTTCTGCTATTAAAAAGTAAATCATACCGGCGCAATGGCATTTTAAATTGCACCTTTCTCCTTTAATTGTAAATTTTAAGAAGTTATTGGATGTCCTTTGAGTTTAAATTTGATGTACAGTTGAAGTCGGAAGTTTACATACACTTAGGTTGGAGTCATTAAAACTAATTTTTCAACCGCTTCACAAATGTCTTGTTAACGAACTACAGTTTTGGCAAGTCGGTTAGGACATCTACTTTGTGCATGACACAAGTCATTTTCCAAACAATTGTTAACAGACAGATTATTTCACTTGTAATTCACTGTATCACAATTCCAGTGGGTCAGAAGTGTACATACACTAAGTTGACTGTGCCTTTAAACAGCTTGGAAAATTCCAGAAAATGATGTCATGGCTTTAGAAGCTTCTGATAGGCTAACTGACATCATTTGAGTCAATTGGAGGTGTACCTGTGTATGTATTTCAAGGCCTAACTTCAAATTCAGTGCTTCTTTGCTAATCATCATGGGAAAATCAAAAGAAATCAGCCATCTAACAATTGTTAGATCTCCACAAGTCTGGTTCATCCTTGGGAGCAATTTCCAAATGCCTGAAAGTACCACGTTCATCTGTACAAACAATAGTACGCAAGTATAAACACCATGGGACCACGCAGCCATCCACAAGCATTTTGCTACACTCGCATTAACATCTGCTAACCATGTGTATGTGACAAATAACATTTGATTTGATTTGATCATACCGCTCAGGAAGGAGACGCATTCTGTCTCCTAGAGATGAACGTACTTTGGTGCAAAAAGAGCAAATCAATCCCAGAACAACAGCAAAGGACCTTGTGAAGATGCTGGAGGAAACGGGTACAAAAGTATCTATAGCCACAGTAAAACGAGTCCTATATCGACATAACCTGAAAGGCCACTCAGCAAGGAAGAAGCCACTGCTCCAAAACCGCCATAAAAAAAGCCAGAGTATGGTTTGCAACTGCACATGGGGACAAAGATCGTACTTTTTGGAGAAATGTCCTCTGGTCTGATGAAACAAAAATAGAACTGTTTAGCCATAATGACCACAGTTATGTTTGGAGGAAAAAGGGGGATGCTTGCAAGCCGAAGAACACCATCCCAACCATGAAGCACGGGGGTGGCAACGTCATGTTGTGGGTGTGCTTTACTGCAGGAGGGACTGGTCCACTTCACAAAATAGATGGCATCATGAGGTGGGAAAACTATGTGGATATTGTGTCTATAATGAAGCAACATCTCAAGACATCAGTCAGGAAGTTAAAGCTTGGTCGCAAATGGGACTTCCAAATGGACAATGACCCCAAGCATACTTCCAAAGTTGTGGTGAAATGGCTTAAGGACAACAAAGTCAAGGTATTGGAGTAGCCATCAGAAAGCCCTGACCTCAATCCTATAGAACATTTGTGGGCAGAACTGAAAAAGCGTGTGTGAGCAAGGAGGCCTACAAACCTGACTCAGTTACACCAGCTCTGTCAGGAGGAATGGGACAAAATTCACCCAACTTATTGTGGGAAGCTTGTGGAAGGCTACTCGAAACATTTGACCCAAGTTAAACAATTTAAAGGCAATGCTACCAAATACTAATTGAGTATATGTAAACTTCTGACCCACTGGGAATGTGATGAAAGAAATAAAAGCTGAAATAAATCATTCTTTCTACTATTATTCTGACATTTCACATTCTTAAAATAAAGTCCTAACTGACCAAAGACATGGCATTTTTACTATGACTAAATGTCAGGAATTGTGAAAAACTGAGTTTAAATGTACTTGGCTAAGGTGTATGTAAACTTCCATCTTCAACTGTAGTTCTTGGAAGTTAGATTTGCATTGACTTGTAACCGGAAGACGCACAATGAAAAAGATATTTGAGGAATTGCATATTTAATGTTAATTAAACATGGTTCAATTTCAAATGTATGGGACAGGTTGAGGATTCATTTGCTGGATTCATTTGAGGAATCAAATGGCTTCAGTTTGATTTATGTCCCGGATATCTCTGTTTGGCTCAAATAGCTAACAACAAAAAAAAATGAAAAGACTACACCACTTCGGTTTACACTTGTTTACAGTTGTTTGGCCAAATATCTTTCACAGAGCAAATTATTGCTGGAGGAAAATATTGGATGGGCCCCCCCAAAAAATAACCAGAACACAAAAGCATAAGGTAACATGAAGGGTAATTTCCACCCAACATTTCAACTTGTAGTAAATAAACAGTGTATCATTCAAAACTATAATCAGCGTGCAATTATACCACATTACCAGCAACCACAAAAAAATGCTTTCTCTTCTCTCACCCCACAGATGATGTGTTATCATGCGTACATTCATTATACGCTACAAAACTAATTATCTAACTTCAAGCATCAAATGTGTTTTGTTTCCATGGCGACAGGCTTTACTTAGCCAACCACATCACATAGAACAATGCTACAGATATTTCACCGGATGTATAAATGTGAAGCATCCACTTGGTGTTTCCACTCACTACCAAATATGGTAGTGAGAGGAAGCACAGTGGCCGGGAGTGGGAGAAGATGTAACGTGATGGATTTGGGCCGACATTCTGATAATTTTCTCATCAATGAAACATTTGATCTCAATACAGTTTTCTGTTCTCAAAACTAGAATCTGTTACGAACAGAGTGGACTACGTTTTGTAGACTTTTTTAAAAAGTGCTGTTTCGAAGGAGTGTAGGCAAATTGAGTTATTGCACACGCAAACGTCACAGAGGCCTGCTACAACGTGCCAATAGGATCTCGCTACCTCATGATTGGCTCTGCCACCTCCATGCTTGTTCTGCCTACTATGACTCATTTGTTCCCATTTGAAATGACGAGCTGTGGTCTATCTTGGTTTAGTTATAAAAAATCTTTGCCCACGCGGTGTCACGTTCCACATTGTGTCTAAACCTGCAACACACAACACTTATTTGTCAAAGTCAGGAATAGTTACAGCGTTCTGCACATGAAACGTGAATTAATTACTGTAAAAGATTAAAGCAATTAATCACACTGAGAAGAGGAGTATTAACCCTGTTGATAGCGGTTGGTATGAATCTACCAGTGTAAAAAAAACACATTAACACACTGAGGATAAAAACATGTCCTATTGATTGACAGGGAGAGACAAGGCAGCCAACAGACTGTGGGCTGAGATACTGGGGGTCATCTGTTTGAATAATGCATGTCAGTATTATCTCTAAATAACCACATTCTAAAAATGACTGGTTACTCTGGGCTCTTTCCTTTTCTATCTCTCTGCAATGGTACTTTAGATGTGTGGACTGGCTTTCTGGCTAGATTCAGGAGCATTTACATGGGAATTCCACAAATTAATGTATAGTGTATGTACAATGTTTAGTACACAATATATGGACATTGAAAGCTAGATCTTGGCAATCAGGCCAAATTAATATGAAATATTTGAGGTTGAAAATGTGGCATTGAAACCAGTCAAGGTGAGAAGCAAGAGCACATGAAGGGAAAAACCTAGGGTAAATGGCCTAAGCATGTGTTGTTTTCACAGGGGAAATTGATATAGTTGACCTAACATTGGTCCAATCAAACCCGGAGTGTGTAAAATGACAATCCATCCTATAGAGATCACCAGACACCACATTGGCACCAAATGACAGTCACGCTGTGAAGACACAGCATCCATCGTAAGTTTGTCCACATGAGTCTGTCTGTGTGTGTGTGTGTGTATGTGCGTGTGTGTGTGTCTGTGTGTGTGCGTTCGTGACAACAACAGACCTATTTGCTGCTAGCCCTCCCCAAAGGTTAGCATCAATCGTTTGGGGATAATAAGAGTTAGGTAGCCAAGTGGTTAAAAGCATTGGGCCAGTAACCGAAAGGTTGCTGGTTCAAATCCCAAAGCCAACTAAGTAAAACATCTGTTGATGTGCCCTTGAGCAAGGCACTCAACCCTAATTGCTCCTGTAAGTCGCTCTCGATAAGAGCACCTGCTAAAATACTAAAATGTAAATGCCTACTGAATCATTGGCACATCGATCTAATATTGACTAATACAAAGGTAACTGTAAGTGGTTCAGAACTACAGTCTTCCTCCAGGTCACCCTGTCAGTGGTTCAGAACTACAGTCTTCCTCCATGTCACCCTGTCAGTGGTTCAGAACTATAGTGTTCCTCCATGTCACCCTGTCAGTGGTTCAGAAATGCAGTGTTCCTCCAGGTCACCCTGTCAGTGGTCAGAACTACAGTGTTCCTCCATGTCACCCTGTCAATGGTTCAGAACTACAGTCATCCTCCAGGTCACCCTGTCAGTGGTTCAGAAATACAGTTTCCTCCATGTCACCCTGTCAGTGTTTCAGTCAAACAGAACAGGCCAAAGCTTCCAAATTCAATAGTCCGTTATCTCCTCCTCCATCAAACACATTGGAGCATCACTTGATTTTTACAGCGGTAAGGTTAAAGACAAAGTGGCTTGGACAGAACATTGAATCAAACTTCTGATAAATAGTGTCAGCAAAAAGCGCAACTTAATTTTGGTGAGAAACTTATTTGGGATAGTTTTGGGAAGTATTAAAGAGAGAGGCAGCCTCTGGAAATGGCAAAGTACTGTATACACATACGGTTTAATCCAGAGAGCTGGCAGATAAACTCTGATGACTCAGACACCACATTATGGAAATCCTATTAATTCATTCAAATTCAATTCCTTTCAATTCTTCTCAAAGCCACCACTTCTCCCTTCTTTTCGTGACAGGGTAATAGAATAGAACAAGAGGAGAATGAGTCAGGTAGGTCTTCCTAATGGATGAATAGAGCTGTGATCCCTCCTACCGCCGTGTCTCATCATCTGGAAATCGAACTGTACCTGCCAAGTTACAAGGCTCTACACCCAGGATATCATTTTGTGTGTAATATCCCAGGGCTCTATTCAACCGTAGCTTCTGTAAGTCACTTAACTGGAGAAAATAAGGATGTCATGTCGGCTTTACAACGTGGTGGCTTATCAAATAATTAACATTAATTTAAAGTAATTTAGAATAACTAAATACAGTTCATATTAATTCCCTGGTATACACATTAAGAATTTAGGTATTTTGCATGGAAGTATTGAGATATAAGGTAATAGAGGTCAGGACTCTCAACACTTAGCCTATTTTACATTTCGACATAAACAACAACAACAATAAGAGCACTACAAACAAATGGGCCTAATACTCAAATAAAGAGGATCAGGCTCTGAACAACAGCCACTCAGCCACCAATCCACAGCCAACATCAATGTGTCCATTAATACTCAAATTGTTGCGTCGGGATGCAGCAATAACACTACAAAAGCACCCAATTACCCTTTTAGACTGATGCCATTTAGTGTGATTCATTTGTCCCCATTCAGAACGGGGTTCACCTCCTGTTTGAACCCATGACGCTTCCATCCATCAACAGAAAACCACTGTCTCTGACAATTAGCCTGTGTTCAGTAACAGGTTATAGGCTTCAGCACTCATAGCCTCACTACCCAGCATTAACAATCAGCTATCATCAAACACAACCAAGACCAACTGTAAGCCCAACACATCACAGACATCTATTCTACTCCTCTAATTGATCGACTGGGTTTTAAAATGGTTTCTCTATGCACTGGTTGCCTTTATCTAGTCAATGATCAATAGTCAATGCCTCGGCATGTGGTTGACATTGAATCATTGATTCAGCCTAACATATCTGCATGTCTCAGTGACAGTGGCTGTATGAGAAAATGATCAGTAATCATTCCAATGACAATTTACAGTGACACAACAGAGTGTGCTGGCGGGCGGGGACATCTCATTGGTGGGTGTTTTAATTCTTTATTTATCAGTGGGCCGACTCCCTCCTGCCTCTGTCGCTGGAGAGTTCTGACTGACATTGAGAGTGTATACATGCACACAGCAGGGACCCTCCCCAGTCCCCTGTTACTCTCTCTCTCTCAACTCTCTCTCTGGCAGGCAGATATGTGGGCCTCTGGGACCCCCGAGCATCACAAGGGGGCCTTATCTTCACAACAGACCAGAATCTCAACTTAGACCCAACATCAAAGCCGGAGGGAGAGACACTACAGATGCATGTGACTGACCAACAGAGCCAGTAGCAGCAGTCCAACATTCGGCTGCAGCACATCCACAGCCACACCACATACTAGTTAAACATTAGGCCATTCAGACATAACATACTCGCTTCTCAAATAGTTCCAGAGAGACGACAAAAAACATGATGTATTCAACTTTCCCAAGATATCTGATTCACTGCAATAATTACAACCAACACAACAATGGAAACCTAACAATGTGCACCCAGAAATGTGGAATGATTGAATGATGCATTGATGGAATCAGGGTAGATCTATCTGCTTATGGAAAGAGCTGTGTATGTTAACAGACATGTCGACTGGGCACACAGCCAGGAACATGATCATTTCATAGCTGCTGATTATTAATAAGGGCTTGGCTGCAATTACTTCATGTCAGATATCCGCTGGGCTGCAGTGTCCATAGAGCAGGGATCATTAACTAGATTCAGCCGTGGGACGATTATTTTATTCAGTGGATGGTCGGGGGGCCGGAACATAATTGCAAATCATTTGTAGATATAATGTTTCACTAAAACAATCATTTCAAACCTTGCTTATATTTGTTTACGATCTTGTGCAGCTCTCTACTATGCATGAGAATACTTGGGAACAGATTTCTTAAATGAAAATAACTTGGAGCTAGCCTCCCGGGAGGCGCAGCATCGCACTGCATCGCAGCGCTAGCTGTGCCACCAGAGTCTCTGTGTTCGAGCCTAGGCTCTAGCGCAGCCGGCCGCGACCAGGAGGTCCATGGGGCGACGCACAATTTGCCTAGCGTCGCCCGGGTTAGGGAGGGTTTGGCCGGTAGGGATATCCTTGTCTCATTGCGCTCTAGCGACTCCTGTGGCGGGCCGGGCGCAGTGCACGCTGGCCAGGTCGCTAGGTGCATGGTGTTTCATCCGACACATTGGTGCGGCTGGCTTCCGGGTTGGATGCGCGCTGCGTTAAGAAGCAGTGCGGCTTGGTTGGGTTGTGTTTCGGAGGACGCATGGCTCTCGACCTTCGTCTCTCCCGAGCCCGTACGGGAGTTGTAGCGATGAGACAAAATAGTAACTACTAACAATTGGATACCACAGAATTGGGGAGAAAAAAGGGGGAAAATGTTAAATAAAATAAATTTAAAAAAAAATAATAACTTGGAGCTGATTTCCTAGTGTTTGTACAGTCTGTTATGTCCAGCAAAAAATGAATAATTAAAAGTTTGTTTTTTTGCTAAGAAAACATGGGGAGTAAAACCACCCGCAGGCCAAATTCTTCCGCAAGTTGGGGAACCCTGCCATAGAGCGAGAGAGACTTCAGTTCAGAGAGAGAGGTAGAGAGAGACCAACTCAGAAAGACTCACTCTTATCCATAGAGATACCTTCCTCGACATCATAAAGGGGCCACTTCACACACTAACTCTTCAGCCAGATCAATCAAAGCAGCTTGGGAAGAAATGCCAGGCAGATCCGCTCTCATTATTCATGACAAGTCGACTGTGTAAAGCAATAGCTATGACACATCTCCCTATTTGACAAAGGGGGTATGTGTCATGCCAAGAATTAGCAAGCACAGTTATCAAGCATTGTCGTCAGACACAAGAATATGCAACACATGTCAAGCCAAACGCTAGTCAATGAGTCCATCTATAACACATAACAGACAAAAAGACAAGCACGCGTTAAGTTGCTCAAACGAGGGGCGGGACACATCAAATTGTGATGATCACGGTGCTGATGGACCGGGAGATAGTGACATGTTATTTCCTGTCTGTCAGCTTGTATTATGGAGTGTCCGGGGGGAAGAGGAGGAAGAGGACGGACCAGGGAACAAGGGAGGAAATGAACAAAAGCAGCACTGCCTGTAGCCATTGACAACCATTAGTCACCTGCCACACATCTATCTATACCTTCCATCTCCCTGGATGTACTGCATACTGCATTAGTGCTGTATATATAGGGGGGTAAAAGGTCATATGTGATGTGATTAGTGCCTCAGTGAAGATGGGAACCAGTCAAGCCTAATTAGATGACAGGAGTGTATGACGCTATAGGCAGGACCCTGGAATTTCCAGGGGGGATTAATAACATTGTCTTTCTGCTATAGCTGTGAGGGCGATGGGGTTGCGGTGGGGTGCCCTGGGCTTCCCCTGGCAGAGTGGAGGGATTGATGGGGACAGTCATCTGTCGGGAGTCCGGGGGGAAATGAGAACGCAGCATGGGGAGGGCGTGGGGGCAGTGCATTGGGGTGAAAGCACAGCACAGGCTACAGGCGGGTGTGACCAGGAAAAAGGGTCACATGGTCCAATCACAGAGACCCAATCCCAATGAACTTGGAGGATTCCTTCCTATTGCTGAGAATCACAAATTACCCAGTTTTACAATAAGCACAAATTCCATCACTACAGGACTATGACATTATCTCCTAGTGCTTTCAATCACCTCTCGATGACTCCATGCAGGAGCCAACGTACCAGTCTTTACAGTTACATTTGATGAAGTTATTAAAATTAGGTTATTAAAATGAATTGGTGAACCTTTCATATGATTAAAGACCACGAGGTCCTTAGTAAACAATGGAGAGGATTGTACGGGGAGAACAGAGCATCTGTGTACGGTCATTTTCAAGACAGCCTTACCTCGCCTATTAGGGCTAACCAATTTTACTGTGAAGCAAAAATAACACACACCACTCACGTGTTCAGTGTGCATTTCCCTGAAAAGTGGCCTCGAAGTGAAGTGTAATCGGTATCTTAATATAGCTCCAGTGAACTCCATTCTCAGTGAGTAATATGAATAGTACTAAATATGAATAGTACAAAATCAGGTTCAACTTGCTCCTGGTAAAAGTTTTTTTTGTCCTGATCATTAAAAAAGCCCATGGCTGCTTCCCAATTAACACTCTATTCCCTACATTTGGCCTTAGGGCTCTGGTAAAAGGTTGTGCTCTATTTAGGGAATAGGTTTCCATTTTGGATGCAGCCCATGTTGTATTTGTTTTCCATCTTCTCCTGCAAATTAATTATTTAAGCACCCGAGGGGGTGTGGTATACAGCCAACATGGAGTAACTGGATAAAGCCCTTAGCTGTGGTATATTGGTCATACACCACAAACCCCTCATTGATATTATAAACTGGTTACCAATGTAATTAGAGCAGTAAAAATAAATGTTTTGTCATACATGTGGTATACGGTCTGATATACCACGGCTGTCAGCCAATCCGCATTCAGGCTCGAACCACCCAGTTTATAACAAAGAACAACCATATGTGCTAGAGAGAGCTTGTTAGATAATGAGCGGGGCCTTGGGCGCACGTTGAACCTGGTTCACTTCTTTACACCCTCACCCTGTGTGTTACAGCATCTCAAACTAGACTTCTATTGTTGCCTGGCAGGATATAGTACCACCTACAGTGAAACAGCTTCCCCTTATGTTAGAATGCATTCATGGGATTATGTTGCCAGCTGAGCCTGCTGGAGACAGAAGTATAGAAGGAAGTGGTGGAATGTGTGCATGAATTGCTGCTACTGTGCAGGAGTTGCTACTATTGACCCACATTGGAGCACCCACTGAATCACTGGAGAAAGCAGCATCCATTACAACAGCACTATGAGATCAGTGACTTCTCAGCAGTAGAAATCAGGAAGATAAATCTCCTTTCACCACAATCTCCAAATAGACCTTTCTGATTCTTAACTGCCATGCTACTGTATGGGATGGTCCTACTGTACCTATGTAATTATGATCAGGCACAACCTCCCCCAACCAGCGCCTGTATTCACAAAGAGTCTCAGAGTAGGAGTGCTGATATAGGATCAGTTTTTAATTTTAGATCGGAATGATTATATGGACTGGGGGCAGTGCTAGACTTGGGCAGGAGTTCACCGGAGCTGAGTACTGGCAACTCAAATGTTCTACTTCTTGAACTCCTGCACCTCTTATAGAATATTAGTTCAAAAGTATTGAGAAGTACTGCACCTAAAAAAATAATAGTACCAGCAACAAAAATAAGAACAGGTATCTATTTCAGACCAAATCAAGCACTGACTGGGGGGACGTGATCCTAGTTCAGCACTTTGAGAGCTTGGGTCTATCTGTATTTTTGTCAAAATGTAGTTATGATCATAGCCTTGTTATGTTCAATGTTCTCTTCATATATAGTACTCTAAATACCCCCAATTCATGTTGTTCAGTTCAAAAGAATAAAAGATACAGCCAATTATCTCAGAATCGTCTTTGTGCAGATGTAACCTTATAGTCCCAAGCTCTGGACTTCTTCTCTCAGACAATTTATCAATACTGACCAACGGCCCTTCACAGCAGAGACTGAACCTTTCTGGGAGCCTCCAACCTGAAGCCGCAGGGCGCAGGCCTCTGTTAGCTACCGTAGCCCCACTGACCAAAGCAACAGATACATTCAAACTGAAAAACATGCTACCGAAATAACAAACATGCAACAATAAATGTATACTTGTATGAATGAATGTACAAATGTATGAATTCATGTACAGTCACCTAGACATACACAAGAAAACCGGTAACATATCAAAACCTTGCAAAATAGTGTGATGGAAAATAGAGATGGATGCTGTTGTTATGGCAACTGGACTGTCAATCATGGATGACCTTCAGAGATTTGACGAAAATAGACACTGTTAGCAAATCTACTTAGATACAGAGGGAAGATACTAGGCTTTCGTTTACAAAGCTAAAATAAGTCATGCTGATATTTACTCTGAAAACCTAACGTTCAAAGAGACTGAAATGAGATGTGATGCGTTTAAAAGATGGAGAGGTGTGAGAGAGAGCAGGAGGACTTCACTGGAAAATGTCAGGAGCGCCGAGATCAAGGTGGAACACCTGAATGCCACGGAATCTACGGTGAACACACCGAGCATTAGTGATGTATTCTAACGTATTCCACGAGTGCAGTGTCCTTCATAACCATCTGCATACGTCTGGAAGACGTACAGTATAGTACAGTATAGTGAGCTCCTTTCTATATCTCCGTCCCCTGAGAATATGCAGAATCTGTCACGTATAAACATCATTTGATAACATACTGTATCGATAATCTTTCAGGGGATATTTGCGAAAATGAACCAAAGGAGAAGCGATAACAAATCAGAAACACATTGAAATGCAAGAAGGGTTAGGTTAAGTCCATTAAGAAATGAATTTGGCACTGATGGATTAGTTGCAGTCAGAGCATTCACTGTGAGGATGCGGATGTATGACAAGCATAAAACAGGCATTACACAAGCATAAAATAATTGCCACCGCCACAAAACTGGCGAGTAATAATAATGACAGAGACAACAGGTTCAGTAAGCAAACGCCTTATAGGCCAGGACAGGAATACTGATAGGATTTAACTCTGCCATTCATACAGACACAGTCCTTCACGGACTCTCTCTGGGGCTCAATCACGGCCTACTCAGCAGACAAAACATGTTGAAATGACGTCATTACAACCATATTACAAACAACCATATTACAACCATCCTGCTGGTTATAGCCCAGTATAACCCAAAGAGCAGAGGGACCGATACTTGTTAGACACTTGTTAGCTCCAGCCTGCTCCACCCGTAAGGAGCCTTGCCAGGCACGTTCCCGGACAAAAACACACAGCGGACCGTGAGACGTGTTAAGTGGACCAGCGGCGCTCGCGGCTCATCCTGGCCAGGATTCCATGCGGAGCAGAGGGCCCAGCTGATGGAAAATAAAATAAAGGAATGAGATGTTTTAGTTACTGTCATGCTTTAAGGGCTTATAGGAAAACATCATGACAACAAGCCCGCCTGTCGTCATGCATGACAAGCTTAATGAAGGGTGTCGTCGTCACGGTGATTCCACTACCCAGGGCACTGGGACTTCACCATTCTGGACCTGTGTGGATGCATGGGCAGGGTTAGGAGGTAGGAATCAGGGTTTCGAGGAATGTGATTTGCCCACTGATTCATCAGAGGCAGGACCTTGGGCGGGCTACTCATGAATATTAACAATCTTTCAAAATGATGCTAAGGTCGAGCCTACAGAGAATGTAAACATCATCAATGTACATCGATGTACAAATCATCAATATGTTTGGCTGCTAGGAGCAGAGTCAGCTGCTTTGTTGACGCCTCTGCTATGATGGTTTCCTGGAATTCTTTCTTTAATGAAGCCATACTGAACAGACTTACCATTCACTCAGTGTAATTATTGACAGTCAAAGCCATCAAAAGTCCTTTCTCGCAATGAGCAGTAATTCAAAATTCAAAAGGCACTCACACATCTGAGCTATCTTTGCTGCAGGTGCATGGTAACAGTTGAATAGGATGAGGAAAAAAAGAAGAAAGGCGCCACAGAAGGCCTTGAGGCCGATACGGAAAGCTTATTAAAGAGCAGTGATACTATCAAGAGCAGTGTGTGGGTTTCTTCTTTTTCCTCACAATGAACAGTGAAAATGGCTGCATTGCAGTCTGTGGAAATACATTCCAATACAGTGTAAGGTAGCTACAGTTGGTATGGGGGATGGGGATGGTGTAATGCAACAGATGGATACATTGAAGAGAGCGAGAGAGAGCAAGAGAGAGAGAGAGAAAGAGAAAGAGCAAGATTGTGTGTGAAGATGCTTTGGAGCAGGCTGGATTTAGATCCACTCTCCTTGCAGGGAGGTGAAGAGAACAAATGTACTTTACCTCTCCATCCCCCCACCATGTCCCGACACGCCTCTATCCCTCCTACAGCTTTCACCGTGTAGTGTACACTCAGATAACCACCCACGCACTGTACTGACCCACTGGCTAGACACACACCCTTCATCCTAAGAGGATGTTTCTCTGATGACATCAGAGCAGTGGGAGCTAATTCTGGTGCATTGACTCAAGCAGATTCATGGTCTGGGAAGCTTGGGATAGATCATAACTCTTAGAGGGACAGCACTGGGTAGCATGGGGCCTTAGGGAGATCACAGGCCTGCTGCCTGGCCCAGGGTGATGCAAATGCTGGCTCTGTTAGATGTGGGACACAGCACACACACACACCCACCGGCAAAGAGGCTGATGTCAGAGGAATATAATAAAAGCTGTGTTGTTCCTCAGACTGGGAGCTGAGTCCTCCACACACACACACACACACACACACACACACACACACACACACACACACACACACACACACACACACACACACACACACACACACACACACACACACACACACACACACACACACACACACACACACACACACACACACACACACACACGTTTTATCCTTCAACCACTGCAGAGGTCTTCTGAGTAATGGTGCTATATACAGTGCCTTTCGAAAGTATTCGGCCCCCTTGAACTTTGCGACCTTTTGCCACATTTCAGGCTTCAAACATAAAGATATAAAACTGTATTTTTTTGTGAAGAATCAACAACAGGTGGGACACAATCATGAAGTGGAACAACATTTATTGGATATTTCAAACTTTTTTAACAAATCAAAAACTGAAAAATTGGGCGTGCAAAATTATTCAGCCCCCTTAAGTTAATACTTTGTAGCGCCACCTTTTGCTGCGATTACAGCTGTAAGTCGCTTGGGGTATGTCTCTATCAGTTTTGCACATCGAGAGACTGAAATCTTTTCCCATTCCTCCTTGCAAAACAGCTCGAGCTCAGTGAGGTTGGATGGAGAGCATTTGTGAACAGCAGTTTTCAGTTCTTTCCACAGATTCTCGATTGGATTCAGGTCTGGACTTTGACTTGGCCATTCTAACACCTGGATATGTTTATTTTTGAACCATTCCATTGTAGATTTTGCTTTATGTTTTGGATCATTGTCTTGTTGGAAGACAAATCTCCGTCCCAGTCTCAGGTCTTTTGCAGACTCCATCAGGTTTTCTTCCAGAATGGTCCTGTATTTGGCTCCATCCATCTTCCCATCAATTTTAACCATCTTCCCTGTCCCTGCTGAAGAAAAGCAGGCCCAAACCATGATGCTGCCACCACCATGTTTGACAGTGGGGATGATGTGTTCAGGGTGATGAGCTGTGTTGCTTTTACGCCAAACATAACGTTTTGCATTGTTGGCAAAAAGTTCAATTTTGGTTTCATCTGACCAGTGCACCTTCTTCCACATGTTTGGTGTGTCTCCCAGGTGGCTTGTGGCAAACTTTAAACAACACTTTTTATGGATATCTTTAAGAAATGGCTTTCTTCTTGCCACTCTTCCATAAAGGCCAGATTTGTGCAATATACGACTGATTGTTGTCCTATGGACAGAGTCTCCCACCTCAGCTGTAGATCTCTGCAGTTCATCCAGAGTGATCATGGGCCTCTTGGCCGCATCTCTGATCAGTCTTCTCCTTGTATGAGCTGAAAGTTTAGAGGGACGGCCAGGTCTTGGTAGATTTGCATTGGTCTGATACTCCTTCCATTTCAATATTATCGCTTGCACAGTGCTCCTTGGGATGTTTAAAGCTTGGGAAATCTTTTGTATCCAAATCCGGCTTTAAACTTCTTCACAACAGTATCTCGGACCTGCCTGGTGTGTTCCTTGTTCTTCATGATGCTCTCTGCGCTTTTAACGGACCTCTGAGACTATCACAGTGCAGGTGCATTTATACGGAGACTTGATTACACACAGGTAGATTGTATTTATCATCATTAGTCATTTAGGTCAACATTGGATCATTCAGAGATCCTCACTGAACTTCTGGAGAGAGTTTGCTGCACTGAAAGTAAAGGGGCTGAATAATTTTGCACGCCCAATTTTTCAGTTTTTGATTTGTTAAAAAAGTTTGAAATATCCAATAAATGTCGTTCCACTTCATGATTGTGTCCTACTTGTTGTTGATTCTTCACAAAAAAATACAGTTTTATATCTTTATGTTTGAAGCCTGAAATGTGGCAAAAGGTCGCAAAGTTCAAGGGGGCCGAATACTTTCGCAAGGCACTGTAGCTGTTGATGTATAACTGGAATTAGTGGGATGACTGGTGGGTTCAAAACAATGTAACTTCTCATTTCCATGGGAGTTCCTGTGTACATACACA
This sequence comes from Oncorhynchus tshawytscha, assembly GCF_018296145.1. NCBI lineage: Eukaryota > Metazoa > Chordata > Actinopteri > Salmoniformes > Salmonidae > Oncorhynchus > Oncorhynchus tshawytscha. The sequence goes on from NC_056445.1 coordinate 20,395,088, forward strand.
CATTAACAATACATAAAGCTCCAACAGACACTGATATGTCTGAGTGTCTGGGTCAGGTCGCCAATTAGTCTGCCCTAGCATGCTGAACACGCTACATTGGGAGAGAAATATCTCTTACACAGGCAAATATCTTGATGCATACACTCTAATAGTGTGTTGTGTAAATGCCTCTATTTCAGACCATGTATTGCTCATTCACACAAAGACACTTCATTTATCATGGGTAGTACAGCTGTGCTCCCACACATCAACAGTTTATCAAAGAAAATATCAATATTATGTGAGGGAATCATTTAGTAAGGGAGAGTCAACACATTCTACAGCAGGCAGCCATTTTATTTTCCTACAAGACCAAAACTGTACCCGTTTCTTAAAGCCTTTTGATTTAGTCAATATTAGATAAAGGCTCATGCTAATGGGTTTGACATAGAACAGGCTCTAGAAGTCTACTTGGAACATTGTGAAAAAACAGAAATTCTTAATATTTCACTTTCACCCAAACAAATGTCAACATTCTCAATGTTTAACCTTGAAATCGCACAGATAAAACTGATTTATACCATTCTAATACAAAATATAAAATTGCTAAAATTGACTAAGGCTACAACAAGGAGGAAACATTCCAACCTTGACACAATGATTGAGTTAAATAAGGTATGATTTCCATGATGTACTGATCGGTAAATCAATACATAGTAAAGCTATTCAGAAGATAGAGAAAGTGGTTCATGCTAAATTATACAGCGATTTCCATTGGCATCTTCAGGTACTTCAGTGGTCATCAAGGACATTGCAGAATAGTTCACAGTTCTTTAAGATGGTAAATTGTTGACAGCTAAATGATGAAAGATAACCAGAATAGAACGGTCTGATCTAGAATGACAGTGGAACAGAAAGCCACGCACTGCCTGACAATCATGGTACATTTATTGAACCAAAAAGAATACACAGACTGTTCTCTGAAACTTGCCTACAGGATTTAATCCAAATAAATGTAATTGTCCTTGTCAGACAATGACTGAAATCACTAACAAATTGCAGTTGTGACAATTTGAAACTGCAGCTGTCTCCATGCTGTTCTTCATCCAACAGTGTTAAAGGTTTTAAATATCCATAAATGCAGAGCACACATGTCTCCTGAAGAAATTCGAGCACATTACTGTGTGTCTGAAAGCACAAGTGCTCCTCTACAGAGTAGCAGCCCATAAAGCTGTGGGGCATCATTTCAAAGCACAAATAACTAGAGCACAATTTTACACAGAGCCATCCTTAATTTTCCTTCCACACGGTCCTTACTCCTTATTTAATTCCAATGCTAAGTTGATCCGCCACCGCCAGCGACCGTTAGCATCGGAGCACTAGTCTTCCTATTCCTAGTGCTGGCAGGCCCTCCTGGCGTTGTGAATAATGAGCAGACAAATCCCGCTTGTAATAATTTGTGGCCGCAGGATTTAATAAATCGTTTATCTGCGTGTGTTTACTTTGGCGCCAGGGGAAATCTGTGGGATGTTGTAGCTACACAGGGCAGAACATGTCCATGCCGGGTGGCACGACTCGACGACATTTACCAAGATTAATCCCAGGCTGGGGATTGAAGTCTCTGTGCTGTATCTGCCTGCTCTGAGAGAAACAACAAACCTCAATGTTGGCCCAACATATGGTCTTAGACATGATAGAGGGACAGTGCTGTTGGGTTAACTACCGTATCAGAGGGACTTCAATTTTTACTAGGTGTCTGAGAACACCATTCAAACAACCAACTCTCAGCAGACAGAGACAATCCACTGTGTCTGCATTTAAGGCACATTTAGCATCTAACGGAAAATGTGTTTAAATACTCACAATGCTCGCCATAGAAATAGTCCTTAGTATATGAAATTGGTAACAGTATGGATGTATGGAGAGCCATATTTTCCTATAGAACAGTGTACATCCCTCTGCAGAATGCTAATTCAACCAGGAGGAGCAGATCTGCCTTTGTTGTCTACACAGATTCTCAGCCCACGTTTCCTGTACTGATTACAGCTCTCTGGTGATGAGTGGCGGGGGACTCCTCCCTCTTTCTTTTTCTCTGTTTTTCCGTCTCACCGCTCATGGGCGTGGCACAGCCGAGCCTCCAGCGTGAGACAAGACGACAAGACAAGGAGAGGCTGAGCGACGCTCCACGCGAGCGTACAAGTCGTCACTGTCTCCGTCGAGATCACCACGGCAACGCACCGGGCCGCCACCGAGTTTACGCCTGTGGTGTTAGTCGTGCTGTTGGGAGCAGTCTCACTGTGGCAGGTAGGTGCTTTGTGCGATCTGTGTCTTGGTGCTCTCCACTGTGGGAGTATGAGGGATGTGTGTGTGTGCGTATGCAAGTATTTATGCCCTGCAGAGCCCTGTATGCTTGCAATGCTATCTGTCGGTCTGTCTGTCAGCTCACGTTACCACAGGTTGGAGAAAGAGCCAGTCCTGCTTTGTGTCAGCATCAAGCCTCTTACTGGGAGAAAGGACCACATTTCACACATCTGATTCTATGACTCAGGTTTTCTAAGGCAAGCAGTGCATGGGGGTGTTTGGTCTTTACCTGCAGTGTTTGACTTGACTGTTTCACACTGTCAGACATTCAGACATTCACAGAGCTGCAGCTAATGCCCTCTGGTAGGAAAATAGCAAAACAACGTCACATCGCATACATTAAATAGGAGTGTACTGAAGCCTACTTGAACACGCCCCAGCACTTCAACTTTAAGAGTGTTTAGGCTATTTCCTAAGCACTTCTGCCAACCCCTCTCTCTCACACAGCTTTGGGGACATCAGGGAGTGGAGCTACGGTACATGGAGCTATGTTATCCTTCTCCAACTACAATGGAGGCTTTTTACAGAGTGGAGAGTTACACTTCTGTCCAACCCCTCTCTCTCACACAGCCCTGGGGACATCAGGGAGTGGGGCTATGGTACATGGAGCTATGTTATCCTTCTCCAACTACAATGGAGGCTTTTTACAGAGTGGAGAGTTACACTTGTGTCTCCCCTCAGCCTCTCTTGTGGGGCTACGGCAGGTCATCATCCTCTCTGTTCTTTACAGGCCTGGCAGACAGAGATAATGGCTGTGGCAGTGTCTGAAATGGTTGCCTATTCCCTACATTGTCCATGTAAGTAGTACACTGCACTATATAGGGAATATTGTGTAATTTTGGCCACACTCAGTCTCTCTCTCTATGTTCTCTGGACAGCTACCTGTATGGGCACTGACCAGACTGTCAGGACGATGAACTGTCTCTCTCTCCACCAATGAGCACACAGAGAGACTGGAGGAGGGGGTGTTAGAGCCTGCTAGTTAGGGGTGGGCTACATCCACTGGGAGGATGCCAGTCTGTCGTTACTGTACCTGAGGCTGGCTGGAAGTGGGCAGCAGACAAAGGAAAAATGGAGTTCCACTCCCCACTAACAGTTAGCATGATATAAACCAGGCAAATTAATGGAAAGGTGCACCGTTTTCTGCAACTATCTCCTTAAATAGACCATGACAGTGTTTTCACACTAATGCCAAATCCTCTGCAAATCTTCAGCTCAAAATATGTATGATACCCGTGGGACACAGTAAAAGGACTACATCTACCAAAAGCTGAGGTAATTGACTACAACAGGTATTTACCATGCTAAAACCATCCCAGAAAGCTTAAAACAATCGGTGTGCCAGGTTGATGGGCACCCCGGAGAGCTCTGGAGACCCGACACATCGCTTTCGCTGCTCCTCCATATTAATTGAATCTTTCGCGAGAAAATACAACTTCTACTGAGTGGAAAGAGAAAAGGATGATATGTGAATTTAATCCAATCTCTCTTTATCGCTCTCCTTCTCTCACTCTGTGTTAATTGCTTTGCCCCTGGTAAGCGGACCATAGCCCTCCCCTGTGCCCTGTCAGATAGACCCTGGCAGCGCCAGAGCCAGCTGTGGCAGCATCATACTCATCATTAAAACCATCCAGGATTCTACTTAAAGATCCCCTGGAGGGCGTGCGGCTTACATTATCCCAGGAAAACGGGTGAAATGTTCTCTGTACTATCCCACTGTTTAGGGCCAAAATTCCACAGCACGAAACCATGGGGCTGAGGTTTAGCAGGACCAATCTGAGGCCATATTCCTGCTGAATCCAATTGAGCAAAGCAATTGACTTAACCAAACAGATTGTGGATGGATATCTTGAGGAATACGTGGTACGAATGTGTTGTCTCTGGGTGCTACTATATGTAGAGCTATTGAAGTCACAGCAGGAGCTGTATGAGGAAATGAACACTGGACTGGAGGAACAGAACCGCTCCCGTTTAGCCCATCTGCTCTGCTCTGGTGTATTGATTTCCGGGGTGTCATTCTCCTGAATGTCAGGGAATCCGGAGGCAAGGCGGCAACACAATCTGTAGTGCTACAGGCACAGACCGCACCTCCAGCAACAAAAACACTACTCTCACACAGTAGCTGTCTGGGCTTTACTACTGTATGCATTTAGCAATGGTTAGAATTGTATTTAATCTATTTGCAGGATTTATCACGCCTGTGTTCGGATAAAGAGGAACAACAAAGTGTTCTCAACGATGGGTTTACTGAGTGCGTGAGTTAGCCTCTAATCAAAGAAATTATGTTTTGCCGATTGTGTCGTAAATAATACATGTGGTCCCTAGCACCTCGTATACTTGACAAGCTCTTTGTCTTACACACCAGACGGAGTGGGCTCTACAACCTCTCTCTGCACTGTGTTGTGTACTTTGTGTGTGTCTGTAGAAATCCAATGACAGGGGACCAGACTGTAACAGCCTGCTCTGGGATACGTCGTCATGTAAATGTAATATCTATGCATATTGCATGATATCCACTCCAGCTTCCTACTGCTAATAACCAGGGGGCGTGAATAACTGATTAACCCTTTGTTTAACCTCAGAGGTCATCAATAACCCTGCATTGACTTGCTGTCCCCTGTGGAGAGGCACTGATCCCAGATCAGTGTTAACACACACTACCAACCACTGCTCTACTGACCCCCAGGCAACTGAGCAGGGTCTTAACATACACTTAGTGCTTAAACTACAGCCAAGAGCAGGGCTCAAATCAGATCAACTACCAGCTACACCAGAGCCTAACGCACCGAACTGAACATGAAAATAATACGACAGAAAACCATCTTTGAGAGGGGCCTTGTTTGACCTGGTGAAAACTGTTACAACCCTCCTAGGTGACTAGACAGCTATGTGTCTCTGGGTTCCATATTTCACCGCTGTGTTCCCGGGCAGAGTGGTACTTTAATAGGCATATTAAGAGGATTGATGTGGCATCTGATGTCTTCACGGCCCTGCTCCTCCCTGACGGGCAGACAGACAGACAGTAAACACTGTCTTAATTGAACATGGCATGAGATTTTACTACCACTGCATTAATCACAAAGGCCACGGATATCTGCAACAACCATGGGAATGAGTGTAGGGGGGGACAGGGGAACAGTGCACCACAGACGGAGATAAAAACACAACAGTGAAATGGCTTTGTAATAGCACACGAGAGGAGGTGGTGTTGGCATTGGTGGAGGGGGGATAGAGATAAGTGAGTGAGTATGCATGCAGACCAGACCGCAGGCTGATGAAACAGAATAAATGGTTTCTAATACATCTGTGTTTGTTTTGCCCTTGCATTGAGGCTGCTGAGCCCTGTAAAGTGGTGGCGTGGGGAGATGGATTTGATTGTGTGTGGAGAGAGACAGAGAGAAAGACACAAAGAGAGAGAGGGGGGAGAGAAAGAGAGAGAAGGAAACCCCCAGTGTTCAGTGTGCGTGTGCGTGAGGGATCTCTTCTCCCATAAGGAGTGCAAGCCATGAAATTAAAAGTTTGTGGAGTGGTTCATGAGACATGAGTTCCTGTTTCAGCACGGTGGACAGCGACATGGTATTCTCTAACACGGAGGGAGAAAGAGACAGTGAGACAGTGAGACAGAGAGAGAGAGAGAGACAGTGAGAGAGAGAGAGAGAGAGAGAGAGAGAGAGAGAGAGAGAGGAGACAGTGACAGAGAGAGAGAAAGGGGGGGTGAGAGACAGGTGGCTTTTATGCTCCTCCTAAGCAATATCATCCTTTCTGAGAAAAGGAGTCAACCCAGCCCACTGACTGTGCCAGAGACAGGTTAAACTACTGTAGGGCGGAGGAGGGAGGAGCCGGAGAGGAGCAGCACAGGAACCGACACCCACGGAATACCAAGTCTGTCCTCCTAGTCTCCTGATCTACATCATACCCTGCCGCTCGGCCGTAGCCGACCACCACTTCCCCCCACCAGAGGAACGAGGGAACAGAACGGTGGTTAAAAATGTGCTGACGGAGGAGTCCTGGCGTGGCTCTGTGTGAACAGAGAGATAAAACTCCCACTGGGCCAGAGATACAGGGGAGGGCGGCACAGTAACATCACAGTGAGGTCCACTGAACTAGAGAGGCAGAGAGACAGACATACAACACTCTACTCACTCCATCTTACACACTATAGACTTGCCACTGTCTTTTTTGCTGTTTCAATGATTCACGATGTGATTGGCCACAAGGTGACTGCTCATGGTGCATTTTCTCTCAAAAGGCAGCACTGTAAATGCTGATGATGACCAACAACAGTAGTTGAGCCTGTGTCTCATGTGGTCAGACCACATACACACTGACTCTACAAAACATTATGAACAAAACATATCTATGACATAGACTGACCAGGTGAATCCAGGTGAAAGCTATGATCCCTTATTGATGTCACTTGTTAAATCCACTTCAATCACTGTAGATGAAGGGGAGCACACATGTTAAAGAAGGATTTTTAAGCCTTGAGACAATTGAGACATGGACTGTGTATGTGTACCATTCAGAGAAGGAATGGGCAAGACAAAAGATTTAAGTGCCTTTGAATGGGATATGGTAGTAGGTTCCAGGCGCACCAGTTTGTGTCAAAAACTGCAAGACTGCTGGGTTTTTCACGCTCAACAGTTTCTCATGTGTATCAAGAATGGTCCACCACCCAAAGGACATCCAGACAATTTGACACAACTGTGGGAAGAATTGGAGTCAACACGTGCCAGCATCCCTGTGGAATGCTTTCGACACCTTGTAGAGTCCATGCCCTGACGAATTGAAGCTGTTCTGAGGGCAAAGGGGGTGTTCTTAATGTTTTGTACAGTCATGGCCAAAAGTTTTGAGAATGACACAAATATTAATTTTCACAGTCTGCTGCCTCAGTTTGTATGATGGCAATTTGCATATACTCCAGAATGTTATGAAGAGTGATCAGATGAATTTCAATTAATTGCAAAGTCCCTCTTTGCCATGCAAATGAACTGAATCCCCAAAAAACATTTCCACTGCATTTCAGCCCTGCCACAAAAGGACTAGCTGTCATCATGTCAGTGATTTTCTCGTTAACACAGGTGTGAGTGTTGACGAGGACAAGGCTGGAGAGCACTCTGTCATGCTGATTGAGTTTGAATAACAGACTGGAAGCTTCAAAAGGAGGGTGGTGCTTGGAATCATTGTTCTTCCTCTGTCAACCACGGTTACCTGCAAGGAAACACGTGACGTCATCATTGCTTTGCACAAAAAGGGCTTCACAGGCAAGGATATTGCTGCCAGTAAGATTGCACCTAAATTAACCATTTATCTGATCATCAAGAACTTCAAGGAGAGCAGTTCAATTGTTGTGAAGAAAGCTTCAGGGTGCACAAGAAAGTCCAGCAAGCGCCAGCACCGTCTCCTAAAGTTGATTCAGCTGCGGGATCGGGGTACCACCAGTACAGAGCTTGCTCAGGAATGGCAGCAGGCAGGTGTGAGTGCATCTGCACGCACAGTGAGGCAAAGACTTTTGGAGGATGGCCTGGTGTCAAGAAGGGCAGCAAAGAAGCCACTTCTCTCCAGGAAAAACATCAGGGACAGACTGATATTCTGCAAAAGGTACAGGGATTGGACTGCTGAGAACTGGGGTAAAGTCATTTTCTCTGATGAATCCCCTTTCCGATTGTTTGGGGCATCCAGAAAAAAAGCTTGTCCGGAGAAGACAAGGTGAGCACTACCATCAGTCCTGTGTCATGCCAACAGTAAAGCATCCTGAGACCATTCATGTGTGGGGTTGCTTCTCAGCCAAGGGAGTGGGCTCACTCACAATTTTGCCTAAGAACACAGCCATGAATAAAGAATGGTACCAACACATCCTCCGAGAGCAACTTCTCCCAACCATCCAGGAACAGTTTGGTGACAAACAATGCCTTTTCCAGCATGATGGAGCACCTTGCTATAAGGCAAAAGTGATAACCAAGTGGCTCGGGGAACAAAACGTCAATATTTTGGGTCCATGGCCAGGAAACTCCCCAGACCTTAATCCCATTGAGAACTTGTGGTCAATCATCAAGAGGCAGGTGGACAAACAAAAACCCACAAATTCTGACAAAATCCAAGCATTGATTATGCAAGAATGGGCTGCCATCAGTCAGGATGTGGCCCAGAAGTTATGAGGCAGATTGCAGAGGTCTTGAAAAAGAAGGGTCAACACTGCAAATATTGACTCTTTGCATTAACTTCATGTAATGGTCAATAAAAGCCTTTGACACTTATGAAATGCTTGTAATTATACTTCAGTATTCCATAGTAACATCTGACAAAAATATCTAAAGACACTGAAGCAGCAAACTTTGAAGAAATTCATATTTAAAAACTTTTACACGCACCGCATCTCTCGGAAGGCATGAATAAATCACATGGCCAATATCCGGCTGCGTTTTAATAATGAGTTCTTTTTTAACCTTGTCCATTGATTAATGCATTCCAAGAGAGCTTTAAAAAGGTTGTTGCAGGATTTCTAGGAGTCTGATAGTTCTCTCAAGGCCATCCAATGTCCACAATGACCTCGTCAACGCTAGTATCCTCATACAATTATTGCTACTTCACTCCCGGAGGAAAACAACGCGAAGTAACACACATACTGTACTGTAGAAACAGTTCCATATGATTATCCTTACATGACTATTGGATAATCTAGGGTTATTCTAGTTGGATATACAATAGCACTGATGCCATATTGTACAGTAGGAAATAAGGAATAAGATGCACTGACATCTGAACATGCATTAAAACATCTGATTCTGAGCATAGTCACTTCACCCCTACCTGCATGTACAAATGACCTCGACTAACCTGTACCACCGAACACTGACTCGGTACCGGTACCCCCTGTATATAGCCTCGTTATTGTTATTTTATTGTGTTACTTTCTAGTTTATTTATTACTTTAGGTTATTTAATCAATATTTTCTTAACTCTATTTCTTGAACTGCATTGTTGGTTAAGGGCCAAGCGCACTGCACGTGTGGCTCAGCGTAGCGTCACAGTCTACAACAACCACACTCTTCCTGTACAGTAAGAACCAGGAGGAGGAGTGAGATAGGGATCTATATTCTAGGAGAGAGAGAGAGAGAGAGAGAGAGAGAGAGAGAGAGAGAGAGAGAGATGTGTCCGTGTGAGAGGTCTGGTTGGGGCACTAAGTCTTCTGCTCTGTATGTGTTAAATGTGGAGGTAGTCCGTGGATTTGGTCATGGGGGTTAAACAACAACAACACATTAAAGCAAAAGTATTACTTAACATTATAGTGTGCATGTAAACACATCCATCATTTATATTGTCCATCTACACAAATGAACCTATCACACAGGCACACACACACACACACGTATACACACACAGGACAGCCGTCTTGCTTTAGAAAGCTCCCTCATCCTTTTAATCGGTGTGGAATCCATCAAAGTGGGTCAAACTCGATTCCCATCTGCCCTGCCGACATTTTAAAGCACCAGGGCTGATTAAAAAAAGAACTGGGGAAAATAGGCAAAACGTTTCTGATACACACTCTGTACAAAGGAGACCGGGGGGAAGGGAGAAGTACTCACATTTCATGAGGTGGTGACTGGAGGGAAGGGAGAAGTACTCACATTTCATGAGGTGGTGACAGGGGGGAATGAAGTACTCACATTTCATAAGGAGGTGATAGGGGGGGATGAAGTACTCACATTTCACAAGGAGGTGACTGGGGGAAGGGAGAAGTACTCACATATCACGAGGTGGTGCTGGGGGAATGAAGTACTCACATATCATGAGGTGGTGAGGGGGGAATGGAGAAGTACTCACATATCACGAGGTGGTGCTGGGGGAATTGAGAAATTCTCACATATCATGAGGTGGTGATGGGGCAATCGAGAAGTACTCACATATCATGAGGTGGTGATGGGGGAATGAAGTACTCACATATCATGAGGTGGTGATGGGGGAATGGAGAAGTACTCACATATCATGAGTTGGTGATGGGGGAATGAAGTACTCACATTTCATGAGGTGGTGATGGGGGAATGGAGAGGTGTGGGAAGGCATTTGTAAGCAATTACGATATGGCCGCCACAATAACCAACAGTTCAAGCGCCTCATTTCCAATCGCTGGGCCTCGTTTCAATTTGCCCTGTTCAAGCTCATTTACATATAGGCACCTATTGTTATTCCCTCTTGAGGGAGGGGAGGGAGGGAGGGAGGGAGGGAGGGAGGGAGGGAGGGAGGGAGGGAGGGAGGGAGGGAGGGAGGGAGGGAGGGAGGGAGGGAGGGAGGGAGGGAGGGAGGGAGGGAGGGAGGGAGGGAGGGGGAGGGAGGGAGGGAGGGGTATAAAAATGGCAGTGACTGAAGTAGCTGGAGGGATAAACATGTCCATGTACATTCATAGCTGTGTGTCCACTGTGTGTGTATCCACTGTGTGTGTGTCCACTGTGTGTGTATCCACTGTGTGTGTATCCACTGTGTGTGTGTGTCCACTGTGTGTGTGTCCACTGTGTGTGTGTATCCACTGTGTGTGTGTCCACTGTGTGTGTGTATCCACTGTGTGTGTGTCCACTGTGTGTGTGTATCCACTGTGTGTGTGTCCACTGTGTGTGTGTATCCACTGTGTGTGTGTCCACTGTGTGTGTGTATCCACTGTGTGTGTGTCCACTGTGTGTGTGTATCCACTGTGTGTGTGTCCACTGTGTGTGTATCCACTGTGTGTGTGTCCACTGTGTGTGTATCCACTGTGTGTGTATCCACTGTGTGTGTGTCCACTGTGTGTGTGTATCCACTGTGTGTGTGTCCACTGTGTGTGTGTCCACTGTGTGTGTATCCACTGTGTGTGTGTCCACTGTGTGTGTGTCCACTGTGTGTGTATCCACTGTGTGTGTGTCCACTGTGTGTGTGTATCCACTGTGTGTGTGTCGACTGTGTGTGTGTCCACTGTGTGTGTATCCACTGTGTGTGTGTGTCCACTGTGTGTGTATCCACTGTGTGTGTGTATCCACTGTGTGTGTGTCCACTGTGTGTGTGTATCCACTGTGTGTGTGTCCACTGTGTGTGTGTATCCACTGTGTGTGTGTCCACTGTGTGTGTATCCACTGTGTGTGTATCCACTGTGTGTGTGTGTCCACTGTGTGTGTATCCACTGTGTGTGTGTGTCCACTGTGTGTGTATCCACTGTGTGTGTGTATCCACTGTGTGTGTATCCACTGTGTGTGTGTCCACTGTGTGTGTGTCCACTGTGTGTGTATCCACTGTGTGTGTGTCCACTGTGTGTGTGTGTCCACTGTGTGTGTGTATCCACTGTGTGTGTGTATCCACTGTGTGTGTGTATCCACTGTGTGTGTGTATCCACTGTGTGTGTATCCACTGTGTGTGTGTGTCCACTGTGTGTGTATCCACTGTGTGTGTGTATCCACTGTGTGTGTGTGTCCACTGTGTGTGTATCCACTGTGTGTGTGTATCCACTGTGTGTGTGTATCCACTGTGTGTGTGTATCCACTGTGTGTGTGTATCCACTGTGTGTGTATCCACTGTGTGTGTGTGTCCACTGTGTGTGTGTATCCACTGTGTGTGTATCCACTGTGTGTGTGTGTCCACTGTGTGTGTATCCACTGTGTGTGTGTGTCCACTGTGTGTGTATCCACTGTGTGTGTGTGTCCACTGTGTGTGTATCCACTGTGTGTGTGTCCACTGTGTGTGTATCCACTGTGTGTGTATCCACTGTGTGTGTGTCCACTGTGTGTGTGTGTCCACTGTGTGTGTGTCCACTGTGTGTGTATCCACTGTGTGTGTATCCACTGTGTGTGTATCCACTGTGTGTGTGTCCACTGTGTGTGTGTCCACTGTGTGTGTGTCCACTGTGTGTGTATCCACTGTGTGTGTGTCCACTGTGTGTGTGTCCACTGTGTGTGTATCCACTGTGTGTGTGTCCACTGTGTGTGTGTGTATCCACTGTGTGTGTGTCCACTGTGTGTGTGTCCACTGTGTGTGTGTCCACTGTGTGTGTGTCCACTGTGTGTATGTCCACTGTGTGTGTATTCACTGTGTGTGTGTCCACTGTGTGTGTATCCACTGTGTGTGTGTCCACTGTGTGTGTGTCCACTGTGTGTGTGTGTCCACTGTGTGTGTGTATCCACTGTGTGTGTGTATCCACTGTGTGTGTGTGTCCACTGTGTGTGTGTCCACTGTGTGTGTGTCCACTGTGTGTGTGTGTCCACTGTGTGTGTGTCCACTGTGTGTGTGTGTCCACTGTGTGTGTGTGTCCACTGTGTGTGTGTCCACTGTGTGTGTGTCCACTGTGTGTGTGTCCACTGTGTGTGTGTATCCACTGTGTGTGTGTATCCACTGTGTGTGTGTGTCCACTGTGTGTGTATCCACTGTGTGTGTATCCACTGTGTGTGTGTCCACTGTGTGTGTGTCCACTGTGTGTGTGTGTCCACTGTGTGTGTATCCACTGTGTGTGTATCCACTGTGTGTGTGTGTCCACTGTGTGTGTGTGTCCACTGTGCGTGTGTGTCCACTGTGCGTGTGTGTCCACTGTGCGTGTGTGTCCACTGTGCGTGTGTGTCCACTGTGCGTGTGTGTCCACTGTGCGTGTGTGTCCACTGTGCGTGTGTGTCCACTGTGCGTGTGTGTGTGTGTGTGTGTGTCTTTGTAGTGATTGAGACGTTTCAGAGTACTTCCTCATCCTGTGGGGAAAGGAAAGTGGAAGGAGAGGACATGGTTTCCTGTGTTGCCGTGGGGAAATGTCCCTCAGGACTTTTCTCTTTTCTAAAGAGGAGGTGACAGTGATGAATCAATGTGGCACTTAGCCATGTTCAGAATTCATATGCAGAACCACCAAAGCCTGGCAGGTGAATCCTGACACACATCTACTTACAATGAACTGAGTGAGTCATTCAGTCTGAAAAGTTACATTTGCATTGCAGTATTTCAGTCCCAATCTCACAGCCATAACTTTGGGTAAATATATTTTTCTCGATAGAGATAAAGCCCATTATCTAATTTACTTCGGTAATTAGGGGATAAGTAATTTGACAATTCTGGGGAGAGATGAATCAAAAGCATTCCCTCCACATTCATTCATATGTTTGTCATTTAAACAGCATCACTTCTGAACCAGAGTCAGGATTAATTTGGTCTGGGCTATATTTTCAGCCTGCTTATATTTCTATCTGTGTGTCAATTCGTCTGGTTTATGGTGTGTGTATGAATGTTATGAATAAGTGTGTATGTGGTGAAAAATGACTGAGGCATAATGGCAATCCAGCACTCTGCCAGAGAACATAGAAAGTTCACCCGGGCTCTAATTGTTCCTGAGTGGATGTGCGCACCAAGCGAAAGTCGCAATTTTAATGAGAAGTTGCGACTGCATCGTCCGTCTGGCCTGTCAGGCCCGTGTGCCTAGTGCGTCTGGCTGTCCGCCGCGCGCCTATGAGTCAAGCGGGCCTCATTCTTAATTACTATGATCAAGTGCTCACTTTAGACCAGGTATGGAGGAGGAATGGATCAGGGATGGATCAGAGATGGAGGAGGAATGGATCAGGGATGGATCAGAGATGGAGGAGGAATGGATCAGGGATGGATCAGAGATGGAGGAGGGATGGATCAGGGATGGATCAGAGATGGAGGAGGGATGGATCAGAGATGGAGGAGGGATGGAGCAGGGATGGATCAGAGATGGAGGAGGAATGGAGGAGGAATGGATCAGAGATGGAGGAGGGATGGAGCAGGGATGGATCAGAGATGGAGGAGGGATGGATCAGGGATGGATCAGAGATGGAGGAGGGATGGAGCAGGGATGGATCAGAGATGGAGGAGGGATGGAGCAGGGATGGATCAGAGATGGAGGAGGGATGGATCAGGGATGGATCAGAGATGAGGGGGATGGAGCAGGGATGGATCAGAGATGGAGGAGGGATGGAGGAGGGATGGAGGAGGGATGGATCAGGGATGGATCAGAGATGGAGGAGGGATGGAGCAGGGATGGATCAGAGATGGAGGAGGGATGGAGCAGGGATGGAGGAGGGATGGAGCAGGGATGGAGGAGGGAAAGAGGATGGATGAATCAGAGATGGAGGAGGGAAAGAGGATGGATGAATCAGAGATGGAGGAGGAATGATCAAAGATGGAGGGGGGATTGATCAGAAATGGAGAGGGGCTGGATCAGAGATGGAGCAGAGATGGAGGAGGGAAAGAGGATGGATGAATCAGAGATGGAGGAGGAATGATCAAAGATGGAGGGGGGATTGATCAGAAATGGAGAGGGGCTGGATCAGAGATGGAGGGAGGATGGAGCAGGGATGGATCAGAGATGGAGGAGGGATGGATCAGAGATGGAGGAGGGATGGATCAGGGATGGATCAGAGATGGAGGAGGGATGGAGCAGGGATGGATCAGAGATGGAGGAGGGATGGAGCAGGGATGGAGGAGGGATGGAGCAGGGATGGAGGAGGGAAAGAGGATGGATGAATCTGAGATGGAGGAGGGAAAGAGGATGGATGAATCAGAGATGGAGGAGGAATGATCAAAGATGGAGCAGGGAGAGAGGAGGGATGGTTTAGGGAGGGAGCAGGGAGAGAGGAGGGATGGTTTAGGGAGGGAGCAGGGAGAGAGGAGGGATGGTTTAGGGAGGGAGCAGGGAGAGAGGAGGTATGGTTTAGGGAGGGTGCAGGGATAGAGGAGGGATGGTTTAGGGAGGGAGCAGGGAGAGAGGAGGGATGGTTTAGGGAGGGAGCAGGGAGAGAGGAGGGATGGATCAGGGAGGGAGCCGGGATAGAGCAGGCATTGGGCCAGATTACAAAAAGAACACTGAGGACAGCTGCTTAAAGAGATAGACCCTGGTGGCCGCAGAGCGCCAATGACAGATCCACAGCCAAAACACCCAGGGACTGGCTGCCAACAACACTTCAAGAGCCGATTCAGATTCACCACAGATAGGGCTTTGAGGGGAGAGTGGGGAGAAAACCAGTCTTTGGTTTGAGGGACAGCCTGGAATCCAAACAGTGATATTTGGTTTGGATTCCAGTCTATATGAGGCAGAGACATAGGGCCAAGTCATCCTCTCACTCTCCACTTAAATCGAGGGCTGGGGGATGCTGTCAGTGTCGATGGCTGTCAGGGCAGCAGAGGAGATGGCCGTTGGACAAACATTAGCATAACTGTCTGGAAGTTTTACGCCAAACAACTTTTGAATTGCTGACGACCACTTTTTGCCCGAGCTAATTTGAATGGGTAGCAGGCATTACCTAATTGTCGTTATTATACTTGTGTTATTTAGGGTGATCTGTGCTAGCTGCCTATGCTACTCATTTCAGATTGAACACTGGTTGGGTAACACAAGACAGCACAGCAGCGTGGCAAGAACTTCGGGGCAGCTGAGGTTGGCACAATAGAGCCAATCACATGCCACCGCAATTTGTAAGAGGAAGGACAACTACAGCCCATATAATAAAATAGCCTTTGGCTAAGACAACTGCTGTTCTACACAATGAGTGTACAACACATATTGAACACCTTCCTAATATTGAGTTGCACCCCCGCCCCCTTTGCCATCAGAACAGCCTCAATTCGTCGGGCATGGACTCTACAAGGTGTTGAAAGCGTTCCACATGGATGCTGGCCCACGTTGACTCCAATGCTTCCCAAAGTTAGCTGGATGTCCTTTGGGTGGTGGACCACTCTTGATACACACAAGAAACTGATGAGGGTGAAAAACCCAGCAACATTGCAGTTCTTGACACAAACCGGTGAGCCTGGTACCTACTACCATAACCCATTCAAAGGCACTTCAATGTTTTGTGTTGTCCATTCCCCCTCTGAATGGCACATACGCAATCAATGTCTCATTTGTCTCAAATCCTTCTTTAATAACCTGTCTCCTCCCCTTCATCTACACGGACTGGATTTTTTTGACTGAGGTGGATTTAAAAAGTGACTTCAATAAGGGATCATAGCTTTCGCCTGGATTCACCTGGTCAGTCTATGTCATGGAAAGAGCAGGTTCTTAATGTTTTGTACACTCAGTGTAGCTCATGTTCTATAATAGTTCAAGAATGCCAAATTCAAGAATGCCATTTGTTGAGAATTATATCTAGTTTGACTTTCAGTGCCTGGAACTTTCGCTGCATTTCTACATACTTCAAAATAAGGTTGAACCCAGTAATACAAATTCACTTATACTCAGTTAACTCACAAATACAGGAGAACATATTTCATGCAACAAGGTCTATCTGTAGTCTCTCTGGCGACCGCTGAATGTTGAATATTCTAGTGATGCATGGATCAATGGTGCAGCTGGGCACTACAGCACTACACCACTACAGCATTACCGCACTACACCACTACAGCACTACACCACTACAGCATTACCGCACTACACCACTACAGCACTACACCACTACAGCATTACCGCACTACACCACTACACCACTACCTCACTACAGCACTACAGCACTACAGCCCTACACCACTACCGCACTACACCACTACAGCATTACCGCACTATACCACTACACCACTACAGCACTACACCACTACAGCATTACCGCACTACACCACTACACCACTACAGCACTACACCACTACAGCACTACAGCACTACACCACTACCGCACTACAGCACTACAGCACTACACCACTACAGCACTACAGCACTACCGCACTACACCACTACACCACTACAGCACTACACCACTACACCACTACCGCACTACACCACTACAGCATTACCGCACTACACCACTACAGCACTACACCACTACAGCACTACCGCACTACCGCACTACACCACTACCGCACTACTGCACTACACCACTACAGGCATTACCGCACTACACCACTACAGCACTACACCACTACCGCACTACACCACTACCGCACTACAGCACTACCGCACTACAGCCCTACCGCACTACACCACTACAGCATTACCGCACTACACCACTACACCACTACAGCACTGCACCACTACAGCACTACCGCACTACCGCACTACACCACTACACCACTACAGCACTACCGCACTACCGCACTACACCACTACACCACTACAGCACTACCGCACTACCGCACTACAGCACTACCGCACTACAGCCCAACCGCACTACACCACTACCGCACTACACCACTACAGCACTACCGCACTACCGCACTACACCACTACAGCACTACCGCACTACCGCACTACACCACTACCGCACTACAGCACTACCGCACTACAGCCCTACCGCACTACACCACTACCGCACTACACCACTACAGCACTACCGCACTACACCACACCACTACCACACTACAGCCCTACACCACTACCGCACTACAGCACTACACCACTACAGCACTATACCACTACACCACTACAGCACTACCGCACTACACCACTACCGCACTACAGCACTACAGTCCTACCGCACTACACCACTACCGCACTACACCACTACAGCACTACCGCACTACAGCACTACCACACTACAGCCCTACCGCACTACACCACTACAGCACTACCGCACTACAGCACTACCACACTACAGCCCTACCGCACTACACCACTACCGCACTACACCACTACCGCACTACACCACTACAGCACTACCGCACTACACCACACCACTACCACACTACAGCCCTACAGCACTACACCACTACCGCACTACAGCACTACTGCACTACACCACTACAGCACTACACAACTACAGCACTACCGCACTACACCACTACCGCACGACAGCACTACCGCATTACAGACTACACCACTACCGCACTACACCACTACAGCACTACCGCACTACAGACTACACCACTACCGCACTACCACACTACAGCACTACCACACTACACCACTACAGCACTACAGCACTACACCACTACCGCACTACACCACTACCGCACTACCGCACTATACCACTACAGCACTATACCACTACAGCACTACACCACTACCGCACTACACCACTACAGCACTACACCACTACAGCACTACACCACTACCGCACTACACCACTACAGCTCTACTGCACTACACCACTACACCACTACAGAACTACCGCACTACAGCACTACACCACTACAGAACTACAGAACTACCACACTACCGCACTACCGCAATACACCACTACAGCACTAAAGCACTACAGTACTACACCACTACACCACTACAGACTACACCACTAAAGCACTACACCACTACAGCACTACATCACTACAGCACTACACCACTACACCACTACAGCACTACAGACTACACCACTAAAGCACTACACCACTACAGCACTACAGCACTACAGTACAACACCACTCTTGCACTACAGCACTACACCACTACAGCACTACAGCACTACAGTACAACACCACTCTTGCACTACAGCACTACACCACTACAGCACTTACCTCATGACCCTGTCTGAATACTAGATAAAAGTCCTCCCTATATGCTTGAACTTACTACCTCTCTCTCTGTGTGTCTTTCTCTCTCTCACTGTCTCTGTTTGTCTCTCTCCCCCCCTCTCTGTCTCTCTGTCTCTGGGTCTCGGTCTCTGTCTCTCTCCCCCTCTCTCTGTCTCTCTCTCTCTGTCTCTCAGTCTCTGTCTCTCTCGGTCTCTGTCTCTCTCTCTCGGTCTCTGTCTCTGTCTCTCTCTCGGTCTCTGTCTCTCTTGGTCTCTGTCTCTATCGGTCTTTCTCCCCCCTCTTTCTATCTCTCTGTCTCTGTCTCTCTCTCTCTCAGTCTCTCGGTCTCTCTCTCTCTTGGTCTCTGTCTCTCTTGGTCTCTCTCTCTATCGGTCTCTCTCCCCCTCTTTCTATCTCTCTCTCTCTCTCTCTCTCTCGGTCTCTCTCGGTCTCTCTCGGTCTCTCTCTCTTGGTCTCTGTCAATTCAATTCAATTCAATTCAATTCAATTCAATTCAATTCAAGGGCTTTATTGGCATGGGAAACATGTGTTAACATTGCCAAAGCAAGTGAGGTAGACAACATACAAAGTGAATATATAAAGTGAAAAACAACAAAAATTAACAGTAAACATTACACATACAGAAGTTTCAAAACAGTAAAGACATTACAAATGTCATATTATATATATATATATATACAGTGTTTTAACAATGTACAAATGGTTAAAGGACACAAGATAAAATAAATAAGCATAAATATGGGTGTATTTACAATGGTGTTTGTTCTTCACTGGTTGCCCTTTTCTCATGGCAACAGGTCACAAATCTTGCTGCTGTGATGGCACACTGTGGAATTTCACCCAGTAGATATGGGAGTTTTTCAAAATTGGATTTGTTTTCGAATTCTTTGTGGATCTGTGTAATCTGAGGGAAATATGTCTCTCTAATATGGTCATACATTGGGCAGGAGGTTAGGAAGTGCAGCTCAGTTTCCACCTCATTTTGTGGGCAGTGAGCACATAGCCTGTCTTCTCTTGAGAGCCATGTCTGCCTACGGCGGCCTTTCTCAATAGCAAGGCTATGCTCACTGAGTCTGTACATAGTCAAGGCTTTCCTTAATTTTGGGTCAGTCACAGTGGTCAGGTATTCTGCCGCTGTGTACTCTCTGTGTAGGGCCAAATAGCATTCTAGTTTGCTCTGTTTTTTGTTAATTCTTTCCAATGTGTTAAGTAGTTATCTTTTTGTTTGTCTGTCTCTCTTGGTCTCTCTCTCTATCGTCTCTCTCCCCCTCTCTCTCTCTCTCTGTCTCTCTCTCTCTCTGTCTCTGTGTCTCGGTCTCTCCCCCTCTCTCTGTCTCTGTCTCTCGGGCTCTGTCTCTCTCGGTCTCTCTCGGTCTCTGTCTCTCTCGGTCTCTGTCTCTCTCGGTCTCTCTCCCCCTCTCTCTGTCTCTCGGTCTCTGTCTCTCTCTCTCTCGGTCTCTCTCTCTCGGTCTCTCTCCCCCTCTCTCTGTCTCTCTCTCTCTCTCGGTCTCTCTCTCTCTTGGTCTCTGTCTCTATCGGTCTTTCTCCCCCTCTTTCTATCTCTCTGTCTCTCTCTCTCTCTCTGTCTCTCTCTCTCTCTCGGTCTCTCTCGGTCTCTCTCTCTTGGTCTCGGTCTCTCTTGGTCTCTCTCGTCTCTCTCCCCCTCTTTCTATCTCTCTCTGTCTCTCTCTCTCTCCCCTCTCTCTGTCTCTCGGTCTCTGTCTCTCTGTCTCTCTCGGTCTGTCTCTCTCGGTCTCTGTCTCTCTCTCGGTCTCTGTCTCTCTTGGTCTCTGTCTCTCTGTCTCTGGGTCTCGGTCTCTGTCTCTCTCCCCCTCTCTCTGTCTCTCTCTCTCTGTCTCTCTGTCTCTCAGTCTCTGTCTCTCTCGGTCTCTGTCTGTCTCTTGGTCTCTGTCTCTCTCTCTCGGTCTCTGTCTCTCTCTCGGTCTCTGTCTCTCTCGGTCTCTCTCTCTCGGTCTCTCTCTCTCTTGGTCTCTGTCTCTATCGGTCTTTCTCCCCCTCTTTCTATCTCTCTGTCTCTCTCTCTCTCAGTCTCTCGGTCTCTCTCTCTCTTGGTCTCTGTCTCTCTTGGTCTCTCTCTCTATCGGTCTCTCTCCCCCTCTTTCTATCTCTCTCTCTCTCTCTCTCTCTCGGTCTCTCTCGGTCTCTCTCGGTCTCTCTCTCTTGGTCTCTGTCAATTCAATTCAATTCAATTCAATTCAATTCAATTCAATTCAAGGGCTTTATTGGCATGGGAAACATGTGTTAACATTGCCAAAGCAAGTGAGGTAGACAACATACAAAGTGAATATATAAAGTGAAAAACAACAAAAATTAACAGTAAACATTACACATACAGAAGTTTCAAAACAGTAAAGACATTACAAATGTCATATTATATATATATATATATACAGTGTTTTAACAATGTACAAATGGTTAAAGGACACAAGATAAAATAAATAAGCATAAATATGGGTGTATTTACAATGGTGTTTGTTCTTCACTGGTTGCCCTTTTCTCATGGCAACAGGTCACAAATCTTGCTGCTGTGATGGCACACTGTGGAATTTCACCCAGTAGATATGGGAGTTTTTCAAAATTGGATTTGTTTTCGAATTCTTTGTGGATCTGTGTAATCTGAGGGAAATATGTCTCTCTAATATGGTCATACATTGGGCAGGAGGTTAGGAAGTGCAGCTCAGTTTCCACCTCATTTTGTGGGCAGTGAGCACATAGCCTGTCTTCTCTTGAGAGCCATGTCTGCCTACGGCGGCCTTTCTCAATAGCAAGGCTATGCTCACTGAGTCTGTACATAGTCAAGGCTTTCCTTAATTTTGGGTCAGTCACAGTGGTCAGGTATTCTGCCGCTGTGTACTCTCTGTGTAGGGCCAAATAGCATTCTAGTTTGCTCTGTTTTTTGTTAATTCTTTCCAATGTGTTAAGTAGTTATCTTTTTGTTTGTCTGTCTCTCTTGGTCTCTCTCTCTATCGTCTCTCTCCCCCTCTCTCTCTCTCTCTGTCTCTCTCTCTCTCTGTCTCTGTGTCTCGGTCTCTCCCCCTCTCTCTGTCTCTGTCTCTCGGGCTCTGTCTCTCTCGGTCTCTCTCGGTCTCTGTCTCTCTCGGTCTCTGTCTCTCTCGGTCTCTCTCCCCCTCTCTCTGTCTCTCGGTCTCTGTCTCTCTCTCTCTCGGTCTCTCTCTCTCGGTCTCTCTCCCCCTCTCTCTGTCTCTCTCTCTCTCTCGGTCTCTCTCTCTCTTGGTCTCTGTCTCTATCGGTCTTTCTCCCCCTCTTTCTATCTCTCTGTCTCTCTCTCTCTCTCTGTCTCTCTCTCTCTCTCTCGGTCTCTCTCGGTCTCTCTCTTGGTCTCGGTCTCTCTTGGTCTCTCTCGTCTCTCTCCCCCTCTTTCTATCTCTCTCTGTCTCTCTCTCTCTCCCCTCTCTCTGTCTCTCGGTCTCTGTCTCTCTGTCTCTCTCGGTCTGTCTCTCTCGGTCTCTGTCTCTCTCTCGGTCTCTGTCTCTCTTGGTCTCTGTCTCTCTGTCTCTGGGTCTCGGTCTCTGTCTCTCTCCCCCTCTCTCTGTCTCTCTCTCTCTGTCTCTGTCTCTCAGTCTCTGTCTCTCTCGGTCTCTGTCTGTCTCTTGGTCTCTGTCTCTCTCTCTCGGTCTCTGTCTCTCTCTCGGTCTCTCTCTATCTCTCTCTGTCTCTCTTGGTCTCTGTCTCTCTTGGTCTCTGTCTCTATCGGTCTTTCTCCCCCCTCTTTCTATCTCTCTGTCTCTCTCTCTCTCAGTCTCTCTCCCTCTCTCGGTCTCTCTTGGTCTCTCTCTCTCTTGGTCTCTGTCTCTCTTGGTCTCTCTCTCTATCGGTCTCTCTCTCTATCGGTCTCTCTCCCCCCTCTTTCTATCTCTCTCTCTCTCTCTCTCTCTCGGTCTCTCTCTGTCTCTCTCGGTCTCTCTCTCTTGGTCTCTGTCAATTCAATTCAATTCAATTCAATTCAATTCAATTCAAGGGCTTTATTGGCATGGGAAACATGTGTTAACATTGCCAAAGCAAGTGAGGTAGACAACATACAAAGTGAATATATAAAGTGAAAAACAACAAAAATTAACAGTAAACATTACACATACAGAAGTTTCAAAACAGTAAAGACATTACAAATGTCATATTATATATATATATATATACAGTGTTTTAACAATGTACAAATGGTTAAAGGACACAAGATAAAATAAATAAGCATAAATATGGGTGTATTTACAATGGTGTTTGTTCTTCACTGGTTGCCCTTTTCTCATGGCAACAGGTCACAAATCTTGCTGCTGTGATGGCACACTGTGGAATTTCACCCAGTAGATATGGGAGTTTTTCAAAATTGGATTTGTTTTCGAATTCTTTGTGGATCTGTGTAATCTGAGGGAAATATGTCTCTCTAATATGGTCATACATTGGGCAGGAGGTTAGGAAGTGCAGCTCAGTTTCCACCTCATTTTGTGGGCAGTGAGCACATAGCCTGTCTTCTCTTGAGAGCCATGTCTGCCTACGGCGGCCTTTCTCAATAGCAAGGCTATGCTCACTGAGTCTGTACATAGTCAAGGCTTTCCTTAATTTTGGGTCAGTCACAGTGGTCAGGTATTCTGCCGCTGTGTACTCTCTGTGTAGGGCCAAATAGCATTCTAGTTTGCTCTGTTTTTTTGTTAATTCTTTCCAATGTGTTAAGTAGTTATCTTTTTGTTTGTCTGTCTCTCTTGGTCTCTCTCTCTATCGTCTCTCTCCCCCTCTCTCTCTCTCTCTGTCTCTCTCTCTCTCTGTCTCTGTGTCTCGGTCTCTCCCCTCTCTCTGTCTCTGTCTCTCGGGCTCTGTCTCTCTCGGTCTCTCTCGGTCTCTGTCTCTCTCGGTCTCTGTCTCTCTCGGTCTCTCTCCCCCTCTCTCTGTCTCTCGGTCTCTGTCTCTCTCTCTCGGTCTCTCTCTCTCGGTCTCTCTCCCCTCTCTCTGTCTCTCTCTCTCTCTCGGTCTCTCTCTCTCTTGGTCTCTGTCTCTATCGGTCTTTCTCCCCCCTCTTTCTATCTCTCTGTCTCTGTCTCTCTCTCTCTCGGTCTCTCTCTCTCTCTCGGTCTCTCTCGGTCTCTCTCTCTTGGTCTCGGTCTCTCTTGGTCTCTCTCGTCTCTCTCCCCCCTCTTTCTATCTCTCTCTCTCTCTCTCTCTCGGTCTCTCTCTCTCTCCCCCTCTCTCTGTCTCTCTGTCTCTCTCGGTCTGTCTCTCTCGGTCTCTGTCTCTCTCTCGGTCTCTGTCTCTCTTGGTCTCTGTCTCTATCGGTCTTTCTCCCCCTCTTTCTATCTCTCTGTCTCTGTCTCTCTCTCTCTCTCTCTCGGTCTCTCTTGGTCTCTGTCTCTCTTGGTCTCTGTCTCTATCGGTCTCTCTCCCCCCTCTTTCTATCTCTCTGTCTCTGTCTCTCTCTCTCTCAGTCTCTCTATCTCTCTCTCTGTCTCTCTCTGTCTCTCTCTCTCTCTCTCTCTGTCTCTCTCGGTCTCTGTCTCTCCCCCTCGGTCTCTCTCTCTCTTGGTCTCTGTCTCTCTTGGTCTCTGTCCCCTCTTTCTATCTCTGTCTCTCTCTATTAGGTACCAATTAAAAGTTGTTCTGAACCTGCTTTAGAAAGTCACTCTCCTGGGACTCTTCATTCTGCACGTCTCATGTGTGTGTCTGCGTGTGTGTACGTGTGCATGCGCATAGAGCGCCCTTAACATCAAAGAGGTCCTTGACTAACAGTCTCCCTCTGAACCCCCTGACATGGTCTGGCCAGTGTCTATAATCCCATTGGAGCACCTTCATCCCTGGGACGGACTCCAACACTGCCAGTGGGTTAACAGTAACACACACACCAGCCTAATGACATCCTCTTAGCCTGTGGCTGCAGCTTCAACCAGACAGACCCTGAGCAGGACATCACATGGGTCAAGAAAAGGTACCATAAACCAATCACTGCTCCCAAGGTTATGAAAGAGAGGGGATAGTTATTTTATTCATTGATGAATTTATTCAGTAGTCTGGAGATGGAGCCTGATTTAAAACCAGAGATATGAGGAAGGAAGAGTAAGGCAGGGGCACTTTTTTTTGCCCTTAATAGGTCAGGGGTCAGCCTTTATATGATTGTAAATGTCATTAGACAATTTGATGAGATATAGGTAGAGTTAAAAAGGCTGGATGAGAGATGCTCAGGAGAGTCTTTGGTTGCACTCCAAATGGGACCCTATGGGCCCTGGTCAAAAGTAGTGCACTATATGGGTGATAAGGTGCCAATTGTGATGCATACTTACAGTATACACACAGCAGTATGTGGAGCTCCAGATCTGCTTGGCTCTGCCAACTCTAATATTGACTTGTGGTGAATGTGTGCCGGGTCTTGTGGGGAATACTAAAGGAATTGGATAACTACATCATCTTGATAGCACCACCGAGGACCATCTACTTTGCAATTTAATTCAACTTGCTCAGACAGCATATCATTTCAAATACAGGCCAGGTTGAGAATGTGAATGACATCGGGAGCTCAACAAGCGTTGAGCCAGCGACTATTTGCTACGGCGGTTTAGATTCTTTTTGTCACGGCTGTTTTGTGTGACTAGAACCTGTGAAATGGGATTTTATTACTTTGAATCTTTTTTATATGTGAGGGAGTCGTTCAGTCACGGGCCAAGAATGTGCGAAGCTGTCATCAAGGCAAAGGGTGGCTACTTTGAAGAATCTAAAATATGAAATATATTAACATTTGTTTAACACTTTTTTGGTTACTACATGTGTTATTTCATAGTTCTGATGTCTTCACTATTATTCTACAATAGTAGAAAAAGGTAGTAAAAAAATAAAATAGTAAAAATAAAGAAAAACCTGAGTAGGTGTGTCCAAACCTTTGACTGGTACTGTATATGATGACCTAGACAAATACTGTTAAAGAAAGATATTTTAGATCATGAGGCAATAGCAACTAGTGGGTTAGAGGGCATGGGCCCAGGATATTGGATGTAACTGGTTAACAGAGAGGAAAAATACAATCGAGTGTGGAAACTGTGTGGCTTTTGCCCATTGTACCATCTAAAAAGAAACATCATCTCACTGTCAATTGCGTTTATTTTCAGCAAAATTAACTTGTGTAAATATTTGTATGAACATAACAAGATACAACAACTGAGACATAAACTGAACAAGTTCCACAGACATGTGACTAACAGAAATGGAATAATGTGTCCCTGAACAAAGTGGGGTCAAAATCAAAAGTAACAGTCAGTATCTGGTGTGGCCACCAGCTGCATTAAGTTCTGCAGTACTGCATCTGCTCCTCGTGGACTGCACCAGATTTGCCAGTTCTTGCTGAGAGATGTTACCCCACTCTTCCACCAAGGCACCTGCAAGTTCCCGGACATTTCTGGGGGAATGGCTCTAGCCCTCTCCCTCCGATCCAACAGGTCCCAGACGTGCTCAATGGGATTGAGATCCGGGCTCTTCGCTGGCCATGGCAGAACACTGACATAAATCACGCACAGAACGAGCAGTATGGCTGGTGGCATTGTCATGCTGGAGGGTCATGTCAGGATGAGCCTGCAGGAAGGGTACCACATGAGGGAGGAGGATGTCTTCCCTGTAACGCACAGTGTTGAGATTGCCTGCAATGACGAGCTCAGTCCGATGATGCTGTGACACACCGCCCCAGACCAGAGAACAGGCCTCAGTGTAACGCTCATTCCTTTGACGATAAACCCGAATCCAACCATCACCCCTGGTGAGACAAAACCGCTACTCGTAAGTGAAGAGCACTTTTTGCCAGTCCTGTCTGGTCCAGCGACGGTGGATTTATGCCCATAGGCCACGTTGTTGCCGGTGATGTCTGGTGAGGACCTGCCTTACAACAGGCCTACAAGCCCTCAGTCCAGCCTCTCTCAGCCTATTGCGGGCAGTCTGAGCACTGATGGAGGGATTGTGCGTTACTGGTATAACTCGGGCAGTTGTTGTTGCCTTCCTGTACCTGTCCCGCAGATGTGATGTTGGGATGTACCGATCCTGTGCAGGTGTTGTTACACAAGGTCTGCCACTGCGAGGACGATCAGCTGTTCGTCCTGTCTCCCTGTAGCGCTGTCTTAGGCATTTCACAGTATGTACATTGTAATTTATTGCCCTTTCCACATCTGTGGTCCTCATGCCTCCTTGCAGCATGCCTAAGGCAGGTTCACGCAGATGAGCAGGGACCCTAGGCATCTTTCTTTTGGTGTTTTTCCAGAGTCAGTAGAAAGGCCTCTTTAGTGTTCTACGTTTCCATAACTGTGACCTTAATTGCCTACCGTCTGTAAGCTGTTCGTGTCTTAATGACCATTCCACAGGTGCATGTTCATTAATTGTTTATGGGTCATTGAACAAGCATGATCTGTGAAGTTATTCAGATTTTTACGAATTATCTTTGAAAGAGGGACATGTCCTGTAAAAGGGACATTTCTTGTGTCCGCCATGCATGTAATCATCAACATTCTATCATGAGTCAGCAACATTTCCACTTGCACTTTACTTAGGCTCACTACAAAAAGCAGCATCTGCGTTTTTATCAAGAGACCCCCACTCCAATCAACATCAATAGATCCAATGCTTTATTGGCAATATCTGCTGCACCTGGAAACAGTGTTCCAACATCCATCTCGTTTAGCCTCCACAGAGCAGGGACAACAAAGCCAAGCGGGCTCTTGTATAGGTGCTGTGAGAGATGGAGATGGTGGAGTCAGACAGGCAGGGATCATCTCTAAGGTGTTTCCTACTTCTTCACAAAGTTCAATTATATATGGCTGGCTTAGCTACAGCAGCCATAGGAGACTTGGATCAATATCCACTGACACTGACACCATTCATGGATGCCAAGGGAAGCTAGGCTTCCCCAAAAAATGTACCAAGAAAAAAACAATAACAATAATTGATCGTCTCTCTGTGTTTCATAAATGTCCTTCAATTCGCAAGGAATGTATCTCACCGGAGAACGTATCTCACCGGAGAACGTATCCAAACGGAAGAAACAGCGCCCCTCTGTCTCAGTGTGTGTAACATATCTACACTACATGACCAAAAGTACGTGGAGACCTGCACGTCGAACATCTCATTGCAAAATCATTTAGTTTGGAATTGGTCCCCCCTTTGAAGCTATCACAGCCTCCACTCTTCTGGGATGGCTTTCCACTAGATGGTGAAACATTGCTGCGAGGACTTGATTCATCACTCCGGAGTACGTGTTTCCACTGCTCCAGAGTCCAATGGCGGCGAGCTTTACACCACTCCAGCTGACGCTTGGCATTGCGCATTGTGATCTTCGGGCTTGTGTGCGGCTGCTTGGCCATGGAAACCCATTTCATGAAGCTCCTGACGATCAGTTCTTGTGCTGACGTTGCTTCCAGAGGCAATTTGGAACTCGGTAGTGAGTGTTGGAACCGAGGACAGATGTTTCCACTTCACAATAACAGCACTTACAGATGACCGGGGAAGCTCTAGCAGGGCAGAAATTTGAGGAACTGACTTGTTGGAAAGGTGGCATCCTATGATGGTGCCACGTTGAAAAAGTCACTGAGCTCTTCAGTAACGCCAATCTACTGCCAATATTTGTCTATGGAGATTGCATGGCTGTGGTTTAATACATACTCGATTTTAAACACCTGTCAGCAACGGGTGTGGTTGAAATAGCCAAATCCACTAATTTAAAGGGGTGTCCATATGCTTTTGTAAATATAGACTATGACATTGTTGCCGCCCGTAGCATTGAATGCAAGGGAAGGCAGCGAGCATTTGACCTCCTTTGATTAAAAAAATAATAGCCAATCAGTGTTGAGCTAAACTGAGTGAGCTCAGCTGTGAATGGTCCTGTCGCACCAAAAAAAGTGTCAAGGGAAGCCAGTTTGGATTTGGCTTCAGACCAATCACATCACTAGCCAAACATCAATCATTTTTTTGAATTGTTGCATCTCATTGTGTTGTTGTCCACCGGTGGCTAGCTAGCTAGCTAAAATCGTACCTTTCCTCAATTATTCATAGATGGAGATAGGGCTTTGGACTTAATTCTCTGTACTGGCCAATGATTATAACGGTGATTCTGATCCAACCATAAATTCATACGTTATGCCCCTGGCCTGAGAGTAGGGAAGTTCAACATGTAGCTAGATGTAGTATGCTAATGTTAACTAGCTGGCCTGGTGTATCGTTGCCCATGAAAGGAAGTTAGGCTAGCGAGCAAGTATTTTAGCCAGGTAGCCTAGGACAACCAAACCGAAAAACATGTACTGTATGACAGAGTCATAGACCGTTTAGCCAACATGAAAGAGGAGGAATGCATTGGCATTGAGTTAACATGTTTTTTAATTTTTCTTTAAAACAACAATACAATACACAGATAATATATGGCCGCTCCCATAAAGTGGGTGTTCTGGTCAGTGGGTGTTCGTGCTCGATTGTGGCTGAGATAGCCAAATCCACTCATTTGAGGGGGTGTCCACATACATCTGATGCTGTCTGGTCAGAAAGGAATATGACATTGTTGCGCTCGCCCCCACCCACCCCGAGACACTGGCAAGGCAAGGTTCCGCCCCCGGCCCAAAGAGATCATAATTCTTCCATTTCCTCTCGTAATACATCCCTCCATTCTCCCATGGTGTCTCACTAGGGACTTAAACCTCCCCATCTGCAACATTTCTGATGAAATTTCCCCCAATATAAAACATTTACCCAAGAGCACAACTATATTTCCTATTGATTGACTGTGGTCCTTCAAATCCCCCAGCAATACAGTTTTCAGGTCCAACTGCACCCTGATATTATGTCATAATAACCATTCCTGGACCAGACTCCAAAAACAACCCACAGATGGACAGTACCAGAAAATATGTTTTATTGATTCTGATTCCTCATGGCAGAATCTGCACCGGTCTGACTGTTGAATACCACATACTGTATACTGTATACTATATTATTTTTGAAGCGAGAACTTCATATAATAGGTTAAATTGAAAAGAACGACTTGATGTTCCCATCTTGAATTTTATGAGGCATAGTTGTCAACCCTCTTGACCGTAAGTGAAGCTGATACATTTTACCATTCATATTAGTCAATTTAAGCCATTTATGATTTTTCTATTGGTGGAAGATAAACTAATACATCTCCATACACAAGGATTAATTGGTTGTATGACATAATTCTACCGTCGTTGTTTACAATTTCATTCATAAACAGGGTACCTTTCTTAAACATTCTCTCCAAGAAAATGGGTTTATTCTCTATCAGTACTTTGGAGTTTAGCCACATTATTTTCTGTAGTACAGATTCTGCCTCTTCTGGAGGATAAAATTAGAAATGTAGCCAACTCTGTATAGCTTCATTTAAAAAATAAGGATACTTTAAACAGGGTTCCACTGTAAATCCACCGGAAATTGACAGTTTTAATCTGTATAACAGCACAGAGCCCCCTTTTAAACATTGGATGTACCTCTCTTGGTAACCTACTGGAAAACCAGCTTGGGTTTAGATATAGTTTGGGTATCATATAAGCTTTCAGAGAGAGGTTTAATGTCTTGATATTTAATAGTTCTAGCCATTCAAATTCATATGAATAGATATGCAAACTGTGATGTCATTAGAGAATTAGTCGGTGTCATTTTCCCATAGACTGACAGGCGCAAGATCATTCAACTTTTCAGGAATGTGAACATGAAGCACATCAACAGCACCATCCACCCATGTAATCAGGAGAGCAATTTAGCAATTTAGCAATTTAAAGTTTGTGTCTTTTAGAGACCCAATCCGTAATAAAGTACACTTATCACAGTTGGGTTTTAATCCAGATAAACTGGATACATTATCCAGGTCCTCAATAAGACTGTTCAGAGTTGAAGACTGTTGACTCAAGAGAAACTTGAATCATCGGCATATATTGATACCTTTGTTTCTAATCCATACATTTTTAAACCCTTAATTTTATCATTGGATCTCATTTTTATAATTAACAATTCAATTGCCATAGCACATAGGTATGGTGAAAGAGGGCAACCCTGTTTTACACCTCTTAACAATTCAGCATTCTCAGAGAAATGACCATTATTTATCATTTTACATAAAGGACTGTTATACATGAGTGTTATACATCTAACTTTATTTGTCACATGCGCCGAATACAACAAGTGTAGACCTTACCATGAAATACTTACTTACAAGCCCTTAACCAATAGTGCAGTTCAAGAAGAGTTAAGAATATATTTACCAAATAAACTAAAGTAAAAAATAAAAAATAATAAAAAGTAACACAATAACAAGGCTATATACAGGGGGTACTGGTACCAAGTCAGTGTGCGGGGGTACAGGTTAGTTGAGGTCATTTGTACATGTAGATAATAAACAGCGAGTAGCAGCAGTGTACAAAACGGGGGGGTGTCAATGTAATAGTCCGGTGGCCATTTGATTAATTGTTCAGCAGTCTTATGGCTTGGGGGTAGAAGTTGTTAAGAAGCCTTTTGGTCCTAGACTTGGCGCTCCGGTACCGCTTGCAATGCGGCAGCAGAGAAAACAGTCTATGACTTGGGTGACTGGAGTCTCTGACAATTTTATGGGCCTTCCTCTGACACCGCCTAGTATACACTCTGCCGTTCAAAGGTTTGGGGCCACATAGAAATGTCCTTGTTATTGTCCATTAAAATAACACCAAATTGATCAGAAATACAGTGTAGACATTGTTCATGTTGTAAATGACTATTTTAGCTGGAAACGGCTATTTGTTATGGAATATCTACATAGGGGTACAGAGGCCCATTATCATCAACCATCACTCCTGTGTTCCAATGGCACATTGTGTTAGCTAATCCAAGTGAATCATTTTAAAAGGCTAATTGATCATTAGAAAACACTTTTGTAATTATGTTAGCACAGCTGAAAACTCTTGTCCTGATTAAAGAAGCAATAAAACTGGCCTTCTTTAGACTAGTTGAGTATCTGGAGCATCAGCATTTGTGGGTTCGATTACAGGCTCAAAATGGCCAGAAACAAATCATTTTCTTCTGGAACTCGTCAGTCTAGTCTTGTTCTGAGAAATGAAGGCTATTCCATGCGAGAAAATGCCAAGAAAATGAAGATCTCGTACAACGCTGTGTACTATGCCCTTCACATAAGGCCCCGGTGCACAACTGAGCAAGAGGACAAGTACATTAAGGTGTCTAGTTTGAGAAACAGATGCTTCACAAGTCCTCAACTGGCAGCTTCATTAAATAGTACCCGCAAAACACCAGTCTCAACGTCTCAGACTGGCCAATAAAAATGAAATATTAAGATTGGCAATAGAACACTGGACAGAGGTGCGTTGTCGATGCACTTATTGATGAAGCCGATGACTGAGGTGGTATACTCCTCAATGCCATTTATCAATTTTACAAGAGATTCTCCCAAATTGAAATAATCCAGGCACTTGAAAATAACTTCTAGCAGTACTTTATCGAAGGCTTTCAAAAAATCTGCTATAAAGATTATGCCTGGTTTCCTTGCATCCTCATAGTTTTCAATTATTAATCGGTATAATAATGGTGTAATGTTTTCTCCATTATATCTTCCTTCTAAGAATCCTGTCTGATCATGATTAATAATATCCTGTAAGACTTGTTTAATTCTATGAGCAATACATTTTGCCAATATTTTTGCGTCGCAACATTGAAGGGTGAGGGGCCTCCAATTTTTTTGGTGAGACTGGGTCTTTATACCAGGGGTGCTACTGAGTAATCAATGTTTTTTTGTGTGTCAGACAGTTAACATTTATATATGGATAATTAAGACACTCTTCTTTAGTGAAGTTCAAGGAACTTGAAACTAAATTAAAAATAACATTATTTTGCTTCTTCATTCAAAATGTCCTTTGGTGAGACAATGGAGCCATAATTTGTAACTATTTTCTGAAGGTTCTTTTTGGTGGTGAATGAATTCCTCAAACTCTTTTTGTTTTGCATCTAAACTATTCAGAACTTCTGTAGAACATTTATCAACACCATTGATGTGTAATGTTACATGTTCTATTTCTACTGTAAGTCTTTTCTCTATAGACCCAATCTGTTTCTGTTTTTGTATGAAAATGTAATTGAATGATCTCTAAAGATGCACTTAAAGGCATCCCGTACGATAAGTGGATCCGCTGTACCCGTATTATGCAAGAAAAAATCTGTTATCCCCTCCTTAGTTTTCTTTAAAAAATGTACTTTCTGTCAACAAACTGATCTAATTTCCAATATTCCCGTCCTCATGGAAAGTTTGTCATAGTTAAATGGAGGGCTATAGGCTGATGGTCTGATCGCATTCAGTCCTTAACACATACTTTTTTCACCATAGATTAGGATTACAGAAAGTAGTCAATCTGACTAGCTTGATTTAGCCTCTTCCAAGTATATCTTACTAGATCCGGGTTTTTAACCTTTGTGTTGTCTTAAGGGTAAAAAATGACCTGCCACTATGTTTAACAGCAGAGAAAACCCCCTAAAGGCGCACTGGAGACCTGGTGCGTAGAACCGGCACAAATTGTACCAGAACAATGACACACTTCGCACGGCGAGTGCGGGGAGTTGGCGCAGGACGTACTGGGCTGTGGAGGCGCACTGGAGACCTGGTGCGTAGGACCAGCACAAATGGACTGTCACCAGGAACGTATACATTTCACTAATTGTGGTTTTACCCCACTCCTGGCTCTCTCTTCTCCTGTAGCTCCAAGGCATAGCGATTGGACTCTACTACGACTCCAACCAGCTCCTCTGTCAGAAAGAACTTGAAGCACTCTGCCTCAGATGGAAATGGCAAGGGGCGGTGCTCTCCAAACTGGGACTCATCAAAGCAAACAGCAGGGCCAGGAGGGGTGAAATTGCTGGCAGCCTTCCAGCTACCACAGAACTTCTGTACTTCAACCACTGTCGGCCTGCCTCCATCACCACCAGCATCTTCAAAGGGAACTGGGACTTTGTTAGTGGACAAGGGTTCCTCAAATTCAGGGTTCTCAATGGCTGGGGGGCAGCTCCTCACTGTCACTGTCAGAATTTGATTCCTGACTTTCATAATCAGACTCATTGTCAGAATTTTTTTAAATATCCAGAATTTCCCCGTTTGTGAGTTGTCTCCTTTTTGAAAGACCTTGCTAATGCTACAGCTTAGCTCCCTAGCTACATACATAAAAAACTGAATGGCTCAGAGTGGGAGTGAGAGTTTACGTGATTGACTGCTGGCACGCGCCCGATGTATCAATAAATCACAATCAGAAAATGTTTTGTGTGGTAATTGTTGATATATTTACTGTTTTATTAACATGTTTTCAAGTAACGGTATTAAATAATGCATTCCGATTCTTGCATAGATTATAATTGGCACATATTATGTGTGTCAAATATTTTTTTGAAGGTTGTACTGATTATGATGAGCTAAGCTAATTCCAGCTATGTGTGTGGAGCCATGTTTGTTGACATACAATGCATTCTGGGTTTCACGTAATCGTCTGTCGGACCAAAGATGCTATAACAAAATGAGGTGAGTAAGGGTTCACACCTTTTTTGAGAACTTCAGGAAGTGAATGGTGGGATGTGAACGAAGGTAGACGACACACCCCTTCAAAATGCATACTATAAACAGACCAAACTCATCTTGTCTTCTCTTATTAACTTTAGTTTCTGTGAGGAAAAAAAGCATGGCGGGCACGCTGAAACTATTCGTCGGATTACTTTCGATTTCTAGAAAGTGTTTTACTCAATTATTTCGATCAATGGTGAGCTCACCTGTGATGTGATTATTTATAAATAGTAATTGCTATTAGCTAATTCATATTGTAGTTTGTTAGCGGAGAGTTATTCAAATATGACCGCTTGTGTTGCGTCAATCTTTCCTCAGTAAGCGCTAGGACAAATGTAGCCTACATATTTCCAGTTTGGATGATTGTGTTATGCTATAGATACTTCTGTGAATATCTGAAAATTGCATTCAAAAATTAACTGCTCACATTCTGGACATAACTTTGTAAGGACTGTGTTTTTGTAAATAGTTTCTGAAAAAAGTGTGACCAGCTCAAATGCTGATTATTGCATCATTCGAAACTGGCCATTAAATAAGCATTCTAAATAAGCGTTCCAATCACACGGGTGTGATCGTACACTTCAGGGACCACTCTACAATGATCACACGGGTGTGATGGTACGTGTGAAAGGGTTAAGTGTGCTACTGATTGAACTCAGCCAGCAACTTCTGAAGAGGAAGATCGCCATGGTTGGCACAGTTAGAATGAACAAGCCTGAGCTCCCCCCTGCACTCCTCGCAACAAGGGGGAGAGAGGCCTTCTCATCAAAGTTTGCCTTCACCTCCACCACCACTCTAGTTTCTTACCTCCCAAAGAGGAACAAGAATGTTCCTGAGCAGACTGCACAAAATGACTGAGATCAGTGATCGTGAGGACAGGAAGGCAGCCATCATCCTGGACTACAACCACAACAAAGGAGGCGTGGACAATCTGGACAAGGTGATTGGAACTTACAGCTGCAGGAGGATGACTGCCCGCTGGCCCCTGGTCATCAAATTTATGTTTACACGTATACAGTACCTTTAGCAATAACAATAATAAAAATAAACCTCACCTTTAGTAAAGAAAACAATTGGTGTGCACTGATTAAATGCAGTCTTTCTGCATTGTGAAGAGGGAAAACACAGATATTCACAAAGTTTGATGAATGACAGGTTGTTTCTTCATGCAACATATATTTGGGGTTTAAAATTCAATTAAGCTGCTTTATTTTAGGGGTTAAGTGAAGACGGTTGATTTGTTACCCTTAGGACAAGGGGAGTATACAGAATGTTAAGACTACACAAGGGTTAAGCCTCCATAAATTGGCCAGTTTCAACATATCCATAATATTCCTAATCACTTTGAGCGCCAAAGGGTGATAGTTGGTAGTATGACAGCCTTTACAGTGTGTTGATGTACTTAAAACTGTGTTGTAGTTCCCTATCATTATAATAGAGTTATTTCAATTTTGGTGACTAATTAGATTATTGAAAATATTTTCAAAGAAGTTTGAATTATCATTATTTGGTCCATATCGATGTATGAGTCATAACAATTTGTCATCAAGTAATATATTCAAGGCAATCCATCTTCGTTGAGGATCTATTTTAAGTGATTGTACCTCAAGATCCAAATGATTTTTGAGTAGGATCATAACACCATTTGAATTTCTTAACCCATGCTGAAATACATTTGACCATCCCATTATTTTTCCCAGACCACATCATCAGAAGACATTGAACGAGTTTCCTGAAGACAATAAATATGGTAATCCTTCTCCTTTAGCCATGTAAAAAACAATCTTCTTTTCTTATTATCAGCCAAACCATTGGAATTACATCTGGCAATACTATATTATAATTACATCTGGCTATAATACTATAATTACATCTGGCAATATTCACAGATCACCATGATGGGTAACATTTTAAGATACTGATCCTTGTCCTTACCATAATTTTTATACACGTATCCATCATTTGTACACACTTATCCATACTTACTGTAAGTCGTACCTTCAGTTGTCCTCCAATACCTCTACCACAAAAACAAAAAAACTATGAACAAAATACATTTACCCCCAAAAAGTCTAATCCCTATCCTAACCAGTTTCCCTAGTGGAGCATGGACCCCTAGTGTTGCTCCCAGCATGAGTCCATGTTGCACTTGGCAATTACTACACAAAAACTAATATAATGTATTTATTTTAACACTCTTAAAATACAATTGTTTGTTACATGCAATATGTTTTGTGGGGACTTCACCTGACAGATGTTGCTCTCCGGTTTTGTAATGAAACAAAGCTGTGGTTAAATTTATTCTGCCACTGTGTCTTCTTATTGTCTCGACCTCGGGTCTATATATTACGGTGTCAAGGCATATGAACTAACAGGTTATAGGGCAAACAACGCAACTATCACAAGACATACTGTAGGTTGTAATATGGCTTTTTCTGGATTGGCTTCCCCGTTGAATTTACTCCCTATTGTAATAATCAATATGAAGAGTTTTCTATTCCATTGTGATAGTATACTAGGGTATATCTTATTTTAAAAGTCGAGAACTGAGAGAGTATATCAGAATACTATGCAAATATTACATATAAAGCGAGGATATTAATCATTTCATTCAATTATACATGGAGCAAAATGGAACTATCGCTGGATTCAATAGTGCGCCAGAGCTCAACTCTCAGATTATTTATTTAATGAAGGGAATAACACAGTAGACTATCTTCCCATGACATTACACAAAGTATGTGGGAAGCATGCACGTGTAAATCTGTAGGACTGGAGTCTGATTGGATAGTTCAGACCTGCTCTTTTCTGTCCATGTCATCTCATGGGATGAGAGGAGGAAGCAGGGATGTGTCCTAATATTATGGTCGCCGTCTAAGTGACTCTGTGGTAAAGCAGATCCCCAAAGGAATTCTAACTGCAGTCGCTTGATCACGCACACGTGCCTGCGGGTGACGCCTTTTCACCTCTTATTCAACACTTTACAAAACCCCATAAAGCTCACCCAGTATACTACTCCACCACTTTGACTTCCTAAATGCATAAAATACATCCCAAGGCAAGTGTAAAAACGATGTAAAGCAACTTACAATAAAACGTATTATGGGTAGTATAACGTTGAGCAAACCGTGCTCATGCGCACATAGGGTTGGTTCCTAATTACACACCGAATTTGAAACAAATAATATGCCAATACCTTTAAACCATGTGATATGCTAATTTGACAATCATAACAATGCCTTTAGCACTATAAAAGACAAGCAGTGCTCCAAAAGCGCCCAAGCGATCAAGGTAGCCTAAACATAGCGAATGTCCTTTAAATAGAGCACTGGTCAGGCAATAAACACATCACATTCGTTTCGAGAAAAACGTAAATATCGACAATCAAACCCCATATTGAACCAACGCCCATCACATGGTCGCATTCACTGGCATGTCAACATTCGGAGGAATGGTAAAGGTACTTGCCTGGAATGTGTAGTATCTTGTCCCGTTCGGCGGGTGCACCTTCGGGGAGTTGGTCCCGGTGCTCATATCTGAGAAAATCATATTTCCTTCGAAGCAATCCAAAAGTGGTCAGAGATTTTAAAAACCGATGTAGCCTATTCAGAATATCAAAACATGTGCTTGCACACATCTGGGTGCTGCAAAGGATAACTTTAAACCTGTCCCGACCGAGGTCTCGTGGTGGCAGCACTCTTGGCACCGCACACCCACATCCAAGAGGGTTCAGGCAAGGCGACGCGCAACGGTCGCAATCGAAAGATGAGACCCCTCGCTCTCTCCAGTTTCTTCACAACCGATCAGACGCGCAGTGGACGCTGCTCTCTACAATGCAGGATGTGTTATCGATTGCCCGGCTGAGAAAAATTCGGTGTAATATAACGGGGTCCATGATTGCCTTGCACTCGTCGCACAGCACAATTCTGACAGTGCCACGGACCAGTCCATCTGTTTGCCACGATAATCACCTCCCTCCTATCCGCCACTGCGTCCACCAGTAATTATTCTGAGCATCAGCGGGAGGCTAACCAATACCATATTGCCTCCAAAGAACACGCAGAGTGCGTTTACAGGGGAAGGAACCTCTCTCCCCTTCTCTATATTACTGTGAGAGATGATTGCATTCCTAAGGTATTCGTTTTCTCTCCAGAAAAGTGAGGAGCATCAGTGTCCAAGATGTGTGGGCTATTGATGTGCTAGATATTGTGTACTCTCAGTCATTTCAGTTATTACCAGCTCTCGATTTGTACTAAATGTGTACAGTGTTTAGGCTACCGTAAATTATAGCTGTATTACATGTACTGTACAGTAGGATACAGCTTCCATATCCCATACTGAAAAAAATACTTGAAATATGCAAAATTGTCCAAATAATTTATTTCCATACAAATGTATGCATTCCAAATACATTTACAAATCCTAACATCTGAAAATCTGTGCAGGCGACCAATAAACTTTGATTTGATTGCACTGTAGGCAACGCCCTCGTTCATTGTAAGGCCTGAGTGTGCGGATCTTGGCAGGCAGGAGCTGTGTGCAGTAATGACTTCACTGGGGACCAGCTAGCAGCACCTCCAGTACAGAGCACATAGCACAGCACCTCCAGCACAGAGCACATAGCACAGCACCTTTCAGCTCTGCAGCTCTCTCTAAGAGAGATCCTTACAGAAGGAGAAATAGAAGGAGGGAAAAAGAGCACGTGAGAGGGAGAAATAGAAGGAGGGAAAAAGAGCACGTGAGAGGGAGAGATAGAGGGATGGAGAGAGAGAGCGGGAGGGATGGAGGGGGAATGGAGGGGGAGAGAGAGATAAAGAGAGAGACAGGGAGAGTAAGATGTTCAAGGGATGTTATGTGGGAGTAAAGGTCCAACCGAGTAGTCACATAGAAAGGTCTTTCCTCCACATCTTCTTTTCATTAGAGGACGTGTAATCAAAGGTTAGAAAACCGCAGCTTTGTAGTATTACACTTGGTCTGCCTTCAACCAATTCCAAACCCTCAATCAGACCACTTGCTCAAAATCCATTTCCAGAAATCTTCAATATCTTCCATATTGATTTTTCCCCTGCTTCCTGAGTTCTCTATAAAAAGAGAACCGTTTCATTCATTTAAGATGAATGCGGCATTGACCAAGAGAAGCTTTTATCTACCATTTTATAAAGTGGAGGACATTTAGTTGCATAGACTTCCTATGAGGGGGATGGCCTGGTGTGGCCTCATCCAATTTCCTCCCATCGACTGGCTCCTTTCTCTGGGCGAGTACAAACTGCCATTGTTGAATTATGTCATCTAATTCTATGGTCAAGGTACCAATAGTCCATTTACTGGACTTTATTCAATAAAACATTTAAGACTTATTTCTTTCTTGTTTAAAGGGATACTACGTGATTTTGGCAATCAGGCCCTTTATCTGCTTTCCCAGAGTCAGACTCGTGGATACTATTTGTATTTCTCTGTGTCCGGTATGAAGGAAGTTAGCGGTAGCTCACAAGCCAATGCTAAATCTATAGGAATCTGCTCGAATGTAAAACCACCTCATTGCCAAAATCCCAAAGTATCCCTTTAAACCCAATGTGGACATCCTATTAGATTGTCTTGGTAGGCTTATTAAAAGTGAATATTTATGCGTAACACATTGCAACAATTTACTCTTAAAAGAACACTTAAAATTCAGATGTACTTGTTTGACTAACTCAGCTAATGTATTTGGCTCTGGATAAATAACGGTGAAAAACAGACTGTGGGTGACCTTGATTCAGTTGAGCATAGACCCATGCTAGAGGGATATGGCATCGAGGGTATCAAAGCATATGCTCTTCATATTACAGCTTTTTCTTTAGTGCTACTAGCGCTACATTAGATCCTATGAACTACAGTTCAACAGTGTTAGGCCAATCATTTATGTTTCTGACCCCATCACTGGGAGCACTCCAAACCGTTCCTCAAATCATTCATAGTTTGCTACACAGCAAGCCGGGGCCCTGAAATATCCTTTTGGTCTTGACCTTAATTGCATGATAACCCTCTTCAAAATGAGATTCTGTGTCAGTAGGCAGCTCAGACTGGGCGAATAATAATAGGATTCTGGTAATTACGGGAGCATGTGGTAAGGCTCTGGTCCTCAGAGCCGTGAAATGCCTGTGGAAATGAGCCTTAATGGAGAGACTATCGCGTCTTAGCCACCGGCTGATTCCCCAGGGCCTCCGTTTCTTATTAGAGCAATGACATCCTGCTGAAGCTGCTGCAGCCATCAAGTTACAGTCATGGAAATGGAAACAGGCAAAAGACAAGAGTTTTAAACATTATCTAATTCTCCTTTTGTTTCCATCCATGGGGACCTGAATGCTGGGAAGTGGAACTGATGCTCCACGTCCTCTACCCCCTACACAGGGAGATGCCAGGGCAGAGCTGGGCACAGACAAGGCAGATGGGGCCTAGTATCCAGAGCTCTGATTGGATAATGAGCCTGTGCCTGAGCATTTGCACACAGTGGTATATATCCCAGGGGCGATAGGGGAGGAGAGAGTCTGTCTGTCTGGGCTGTGTCCTCAAGCATGCTGAGCCGCTCACCACCACATAAACACAACCAGCCAGATGTGTGTGTGTGTGTGTGTGTGTGTGTGTGTGTGTGTGTGTGTCTCTGTCTGTCTGTCTGTCTGTCTGTCTGTCTGTCTGTCTGTCTGTCTGTCTGTCTGTCTGTCTGTCTGTCTGTCTGTCTGTCTGTCTGTCTGTCTGTCTGTCTGTCTGTCTGTCTGTCTGTCTCTCTCTCTCCTCAGTCACTGTTGTCATGCTACACACTCCTACACTGGGATAAAGACCAGTTAGTGTGACTTGAACTGCTTTGTCAGTTTGAGTCACACCTGTCTGAAAGAAAGGTGTTTTGATGGACAGTTGGCTCGCAGGTCTTGCATTGTTTCCTAGTGTGACTGTGATAGTAGCACTGTGCTCTGCACTGTGTACAGCACTGTGCTATGCTGTACTGGACTGAGCTGTGCAAGAGTGAGGACATGCAGAAGGATCATGGGAGCCTGGGGTTACTAAGCCTGGCTGATCAGCTGTCATGCAAACAGACCTGTATGCAGTGGCCAATGCCACCATCATACAGATGTGCAGTGGGCCTGGCTTATGCCCGTGCGAGCTGATTGGCTGTTGAGACAGAGCGCTGAGCTCTCAATCCCCTGTGTGTCTGGCTGGCCTGCTCAGAACAGCATTGTTTAAGTCCTCATAGGAACACTGCAAATCTGACACACGATCGCAGACACACACATTTGATTATATTTGATTGCCTTAGAACAGTTTTACTGTGAATCAAAATAGGAGATAACTGCAGCACAGGCTATTGTCATGTAGTAAATGGTATTACTTTTGTAAATACTGCAAATATGCAGTAATAAAAGTGGTGTTGATTAAAAGTCAATACATACTGAAGACCCTTCATCTAGTCAGCTCCATTAAAGCAGAGCATGCCCAAAGAACAGCCCTGCTCGTTAAGACGAACACCGGAGTGTGTGTGCAGAGTATTCACACACACACACACACACACTTGAACCGATAAGCCCTGCTCATTAAGACAAACACCAGAGTGTGTGTGCAGCGTATACACACACACACACACACACACACACCTCTGTTGGAATCCCTAACAACACATACACACACAAGGCTGTTTCATCAATCAAAGCTCAAACCAATCAATTTTGCGTTGACAGCTTGTGTTTGATCATCCCAATGCTCTAATCTTCGAGGCCAGCTGACAAGATAGTAGCGTTGTAGTGTGTGTATCAGACTAGAGGAGAGAGCTGTGTTTTCTAACCACGGAGCACAGCTAATATGTCATTAAGCGGGAATTGCGCAGCGTTGCTTTGAGAAGGCCTTGTTAGAGACACATAAGAATACCTCATTAAAATCTAAGAAGGTAGAACGCATGATACACATTATGGTTAATGAGCTCCTATTCCCATAAAGATAACCGAGGAAGAAATACAGAGGAAAATAGAACGTGGTCTCTTTCAGGTCTGATACTACAGAATACCTCAGAACACCTCCACTATGTTCTGTAATGAGTCATCTACTAAAATACACTTACAAATTCTTGTAGCATTCACAGTGAGGACTAGGCTATTCACGCTGATATTTTCGGAATCTAAAAACAGAATTAACATGAATAGATAGTTCCATAATTAATGAGGCATTGGACACCATTGATAAGACAACCATTATCTTTCAGACTGTATTATCAAACCACTGTTCCAGGATTTGATAACTGACACAAGCTATCGACCAACAATATTGATATTTTGAGACGGAGATTGGTGTGTGATTATTCCTGTTATTATCAATCAATCCAATGTATTTATGAAGCCCTGTTTTTACATCAGCCGATGTCACAAAGTGATGCACAGAAACCCAGCCTAAAACCCCAAACAGGAAGCAACGCACCCAGATCATCTCAACGCAGCCCCCACGCTGTCCAGATGGGTGACGTGACACACCTGAGCTGAGGCCCCAGTGATACAATCACTATGGAAACCATGACACTCGGCATGCAGAGAACACCGATATACGCAAACACATATGAGAATGTGGCAACACAATATATATGCATGAAAAAGTGAGAGACGTGTGGTAGGTGTGTGCGGGTTTGTGTGTTGAGATGAAGGTGTGTGTGTGTGTGTGTGTGTGTCTCTGCCTGTGTGTTTGTGCATCTGTGCGTGACCGTGTGTGAGCATACAAACATGTTTGCGAAGTCATATTTTGCTGCAAGCTTCTTTGACCAAATAGCCACTTATACTGCGTATGCAAATGTGTTGAAAATGAGGCACAGTACAGCAAGGAGAGGCTACAACACAAAGCAGTCATATACTGGGGTATACTCCACTGAACTTCCAAGGCTATCCATCTAATATGTAACACTACCATTAAGCATTGATAGGGGGGGGGGGTAAATACATCAGGAACTAAATGTAAATAAGTGAAGACTGAAATATAAGTTTGAATATTAAAAACACAATTTCAGATTGTGACTGTACATTACTGATCTCATATGTATATACTGTACTCTATACCATCCACTGCATCTTGCCTCTGCTGTTCTGTACCATCATTCAATCATGTATTTATTTTATGTACATATTCTTATTCATTCCTTTACACTTGTGTGTATAAGGAAATTGGTGTGAAATTGTTAGGTTAGTTACTCGTTATTACTCGTTGGATATTACTGCATTGTCGGAACTAGAAGCACAAGCATTTCGCTACGTACACTCGCATTAACATCTGCTAACCATGTGTATGTGCCAAATCAAATTTGATTTGAATGTGGCACTTCAGCAGCACGCTGGTTTAACCATGGCATATGGAGCTGCTGAACGGCAACAGAGTACCCCAATTATGTGGTTACATAAACACTCCTACACCCTCTCCCCAGGGGGATTATTGAAATGACAGAAAACTATTCTGTGCAAAAAACCACAAGCAATTCTGTAAGTCTGTTGGAGTTCATCTGCCCTCTCATGCGACGGAAATATACACGTTTGAAACCCAAACTGTCGAAGAGGATGATGTTGTTGGAAGATGATATCTGCTGAGCTATAAGGAGCATTACTTCCAGCCAAATCACGCTAATCATCCAAATCTTATGTGAGACAAGCAATTCACCTTCAAAGGCATGTTTACCGGCTGTATGACCGCAACGGCTTGTCAATTTCCGACTGTTTCTTCTCCTTCAGTTTTGTAAATCATCCTCATAGGCAGAGGCAGGAAGCTACTGCACCTTGCTACAGAGTATCAAATCCTAATGATCTCCTATTACATCAAATACATCGGAGACAGTCTTTACAACCTCTCCTCACGACATGAATAAACATGTAGTGAATCAGTATTACAGCAACAAAAAGAGACTTGGTCCATAAATACATATTCATTAGGTTGCTGCGGAGGCATCTTTCCACGGATTGCAACATCTTGAGGAAAACCTCATCAAACATGTACATTAAATCATTGTAATTCAGGACAACATGCCAAGTTTTCCCCTTGCATTATTCAATGGTCGTACATATGTGACCACTCATTCCAAAGCCACCCCCAGTGAGTCAAATTAAATCTCCTTGATCCTCCAACCTATCAGCAACCGCCAACATACAGTATGTCATGCATATACCAGAACTTGGCACAGTGTGGAATCAAATGGCATGATTGGATGATCCCGCAATACGGAGCAGGAGGTAAACCTTCAACAGTCAGTAGGTCATGGGAACGGATCGGCTGCGTGCCTGATATGCAGCACATGATAGATCTCTCTGGGGAGACAGACATGTTAGCATTAGCATTTCTACTGTCACAGTGCATAGAGACACACAGGGGAAAGAGACAGACATGCTAGCATTAG
Organism: Oncorhynchus tshawytscha; assembly: GCF_018296145.1. NCBI lineage: Eukaryota > Metazoa > Chordata > Actinopteri > Salmoniformes > Salmonidae > Oncorhynchus > Oncorhynchus tshawytscha. The sequence goes on from NC_056445.1 coordinate 20,439,802, forward strand.
CATTTCTACTGTCACCGTGCATAGAGACACACGGGAAAGAGACAGAGACATGCTAGCATTACCATTCATACTGGGACCATACCCAGCACACAGTGTGAAACATAGGCAGCCTTAACAAGCTGACTGGAGACAGAGCCCGGCTTCAAGACGTCAGGCTGGGCTGTCGCACAGTACCGACAACAGCTCCCCAAAGGCCAGGCCTGTCAGTTAAGCTAGTACTAAGTCTGCACAGAGCCATCCACAGGGTGTAGAGGAGAAGAGAGACAGATTACAGAGAAGGAACAGATCAAAATATGCCATGAACAAGCTCCCTCGGTGCTTCACTGTGAGGAAAGCCTAGTGCCGTTATGAAAGCCTAGTTCCTTTATATTTCATGATGGAGCAGGACTCGCAGTGCAAATTGACTTGATAATACATACTAATGTTATATCTAGCAGAGCCACCTCCTACTGATAGCTCCTCTTGTCTGTGTAATGTGTAACTTCCTGTGTAATGTGAAGCAGCCTTCATATTGGCCTGTCGGTGTTGAGAGGACCCCTCCAGGCGACTGTCACACCGCCACCCTCCCAAATCAGACGTGTCAGAGCCTAATTAGGCCGTTCCCCACTCTATCGCTGCACGCCAAATCCTCTACTGGCTGTGCTGGGATGATCAACAACAAGTCACTTTCATGTTAGACTGTTTGTCTGCCAAATCAGCCCCCAGATACCTTTCACAGCCATTACTGTACCGTATGCTTCCTCTGTCTCCAAAAACCCTCCCAGCGTTTTTGTAAAGTTCCACTGTCGTGAGAATTTTCCCCAAATGAACCAAGACAGACACCCAAACAATGAGTTACATGACAGTCGGCCAAAACAAAATGTCTGCCTTATCTGAGTGGGAGATGTTTAAGTCATGGCTATTGGCTAGGGCCAGACTTTTTCCTGACCATGTGACCTGACCAGGAAAATATCTGGGCCTTAACTATAGTTTGTATCTAACAGCACACCGTTTCACCTGGACACAGTCGAAGGTCAGGAAACAGGGTCCGAGTCAAAGCACCCCCCCACAATGAACCTTCTTCAACCAGATCTAAACCACACCTAGAACTGCAATGGAATATTGATGGTGTCAGCACAGGTACAGTGGTAAGGAAAAGTATGTGAACCCTTTGGAATTACCTGGATTTCTACATAACTTGGTCATAAAATTTGATCTGAACTTCATCTAAGTCACAACAATAGACAAACACAGTCTGCTTAAACTAATAACACACAAACGATTATACTTTTTCGTGTCTTTATTGAACACACTGTGTAAACATTCACAGTGCAGGGTGGGAAAAGTCACGGTTAGGTGGCATTTTGGACCATTCCTCTTTACAAAATTGTTTCAGTTCAGCAATATTTTTGTAATGTCTGGTGTGAACCGTTCTCCTGAGGTCATGCCAGCATCGTAATCGGGTTGAGTTCAGGACTCTGACGGAGACACTCCAGAAGGCGTATTTTCTTCTGTCGAAGATTTACTTCTGTGTTTTGGGTCATTGTCCTGTTGCATCACACAACTTCTGTTGAGCTTCAAATGGCGGACAGATAGCCTTACATTCTCCTGCTAAATGTCTTGATAAACTTGGGAATTCATTTTTCTGTCGATGATAGCAAGCTGCCCAGGCACTGAGGCAGCAAAGCAGTCCCAAACCATGACGCTCCGTCCACCATACTTTACAGTTGGGATGAGGTTTTGATGTTTGTGTGATGTGCCTTTTTTTCTCCAAACGTAGTGTTGTGTGTTCCTTCCAAACAACTCAACTTTAGTTTCATCTGTCCACAGATTTTTTTTGCCAGTAGCGCTGTGGAACATCCAGTTGCTCTTTTGCGAACTTCAAACGTGCAGCAATGTTTTTTTTGGACAGCAATGGGTTTCTTCTGTGGTGTCCTCCCATTAACATCTTTCTTGTTTAGTGTTTTACGTATTGTGGACTTGTCAGCAGAGATGCTAGCATGTTCCAGAGATTTCCGTAAGTCTTTAGCTGACACTCTAGGATTCTTCTTAACCTCATTGAGCATTCTGCACTGTGTTCTTGCAGTCATCTTTGCAGGACAGCCACTCCTAGGGAGAGTAGCAACAGTGCTACCAGTGATAACAGTAGCAACTTTCTCCATTTATAGACAATTTGTCTTACTGTGGACTGATGAACATTAAGGCTTTCAGAGAAATACCCTTCCTAGCTTTATGCAAGTCAACAATTCTTAATCTTAGGTCTTCTGAGATCTCTTTTGTTCGAGGCATGGTTCATATCAGGCAATGCTTCTTGTGAATAGCAAACTCACATTTTGTGAGTGTTTTTTATAGGGCAGGGCATCTCTAAGCAACATCTCCAATCTCGTCTCATTGATTGGACTCCAGGTTAGCTGACTCCTGACTCTAATTAGCTTATGGAGAAGTCATTAGCCTAGGGGTTCACATACTTTTTCCAACCAACACTGTGAATGTTTAAATTATGTATTCAATATAGACTAGAAATATACAACAAGTTGTGTTTCATTAGTTTAAGCACACTGTTTGTCCATTGTTGTGACTTCGATCAAGATCAGATCAAATTTTATAACAAATGTCTGAAGAAATCCAGGTAATTCCAAAGGGTTCACATACTTTCTCTTGCCACTGTACGTACGTGGCCAGCCCTAACAGACAGCCGGGGCCTGTCACTCACTCACCCTGCTGCACAGGTGTGACATCACCAGAGCCCTGGTGGCTGGGTGGGACCTCATTGTACTGATGGGATGTGACACGGGTGGCACGCAGGGGCTCCCACGCACCTTTTCAAGGGTAAAGCCACCGCTGTGACAGACGATGTGACAGGCATTTAAATAGAACCCACAGCTCTAAAGCTCAGCAGCTGTCTCGGTCTTCTGCTACTAAGACGACTGTAGTCTACTCACATCAATACAGCTCAATGAAACAGAGGACAACCACTTCTTTGACAATGGATTGAGAAGTGGTTTTGAAAATGCACCTAATTTTTCTTGTTCACATCACTCCCTCCCTCACTCCCTCCCTCCCTCCCTCCCCTGGTGAGCTGAAAGTCTCCCGGGGGGACAGATTAGAACTGATGTCAAAGGGCCAGGGAAGCAGGGCACGGCTACAGCACACATAGTGGAAGGATAAACCCACTCTGCCTCCCTCCCTGTCTCTATCTCTCCATCTCCCTTCCTGTCTTTATCTCACCCTCACCCTCACCCTCACCGGCAGACATGTTTCATGTGTGAGTCCTTTGAGGTTCAGCTCCTGATGCCGACAAGAAAAAAAGCAGCACGGTTGTTTTCAGGGTTGGCTGTGTCTTATGTGGTGGTTTTGATGAATCCATTAATTCAGCATTTGGCTTGTGTGTGTGTGTGTGTGTGTGTGTGTCTGTGTGTGTGTGTGTGTGTGTGTGTGTGTTTTGGGTCAAAGGTCAAAGGTGAATGCAATCAAAAGGATCCTGTTTTCATTTAAACTGTACTATTTCAAAGCAGGTTGTGCAAGAAAAGTGTTCCTAGTTGGCACTGAGCGAGAGGCCTAAGGGGATATTTTCAAGAACATACACTTAGTTAGTTGTTAATATGCAGTACGATGAACAAAGGCATTGCTGATGGGGAAATTCCCAAATACATCTTGCTTTGGAACAACAAAGATACGACTGATTCTGCTTGGAAGCTCATTTGAAAGGCAGACATTTAGACATAGTGGTATGATTTCAAAGAATACGACTATGTTATGTTCACATACTGTGGCTAAGTTAAAAAGTTTCAATAGAACACCCCAGAGAGAGCTGAGGGTGGAGGAGACAGGAGATGGAGGAGATGGGTTTTAAAGACCCTTTACTGAGACATGCAGTGGTGGGGGTTTCCCTCTGGGTAACTGAGCCCTCAACCCCAATACCTGATCTCTGACAGACAAGAGAAGTATCGGGAAAAGCCTCCTGATGTCTCCCCCTCTCAACTCCCCTCTCTCTGACCCAGACACCTCCGCTCCATACGGGGGGAAGTGGGGATAAGTACACACAAATACACACACACACACACACATCAGGACTAGTGGATGTCATGCAACTGGGGAAAAATCACACCCAGCAGCCTTGTGATGAAAATGAAGGCAATGCACCACATCCCCAGAAACACACTTATTGCGAGTGGGAGGTCCTCTGCTATGCTAGACAATAGGTTATATTGTGGCCCAACCATCCACAAACACGCCCGGTGTGCTTTAATAACGGTTTGACATTCAGCACTTGTAACACACGGGCGTTTGTTGTTGAACATACCGCTGACTGACTTTCTCACCAGAAAATATTTACGCCGAGAGTTCAGCCAACACGTGGAGGTTACGGGAGAAATGAGAAACAGGAACTAAATCAAAACCATCCGAGGAGAAACGCCGGGAAGAATTCCAGGTGGGAGTTTCAATCATATAACATTGCATTTCAAACACAAGAAGCAGGCCTCTCCAGTCACCGTTTTGTTCCCCCAGTCAGCAGTTTCATCATAAGCCGCTATGATGTAGGCATATAGGATGTCAATCAAGGTAGTCGGCACGGTCAATCATGTGTATGTGTGAGTGGGGCCAGCCAGCGGTTAAGTACAGTACTGTGAACATCAACTTCACACAAGGGGTGGTGAGACATACAGGACGATTAGCACCTAAGTGGGGGAGTCTGCCACTAAAATAAGGGTTCAAACCAATGTAACTACTAGAGGTTACAGAATGCTATGACCTATGATGTGGGTGCGCTCGCCAGGCATCTACGTGGGTTTAGATTAGAGACACACAGACGATATACAGCAACCACTTTACCCCTGGAAAATCAACGGTCAACGCTCACGCCAAACGTGCGCATTGTTCCAGCGTCTGAAACAGAAACCTGAATAAACCCTGATGTGGGTTTTAAGGCCCAGTGCTGTAGACTCCCACCGTGTCGTGAGAAAGCAAAAAGGACAAGCAGCTGCTGATTACAAGACAGGTCCATTGGTCATGTAAAGCTAACGACTGAGTCACACAGCACCACAGTTAGCTGTTTATACAGCTCCTCAGTTTCAACGCCTACATTCTGTCAGTGCTGTTGGACTGTTCTGAAGGTCAGGCTGTTTCGAGGCATCTCTCACCAAAGCATCCATATGCATTTTTATTTTACCTTTATTTAGGCTACCCTGCCGCATGACCTGGTAGCCACATATAAAAGATTATGAAAGCGGAATGCTTGCAGTGAAAATGCAGTAATATATTTGGTTGATTATTCAATCAACAGTAACGTCAAGATAAGACATAGCGAGGCAGTAGACCTGTATCTCTTCAAGTTACCACACTGTCGGGTGTACGGCTATATTCTCTGGGGGTACGTACAGTACATTTTGGGAGGTTCTCTCTGTTTCGTGATAGAGTAACAGATCCTACTGGGCACCAGTCCATGAAGAGGTCAACACCCCAGACCACGGCCCTTAAACCACAACCACTAAGATCACCATGGCAACCATTAGATTAGCTCTCTGAGGATTTGAACAGGCTTGACTGGGGGATTGACTCCTTAACATTGCACTGTGAAGGCAGTACAGTCGACACACTCTAAAGCCAAGGCCACTGTTTAAATTCAGCCCCGATGGCTGGACAGACGAGAGCCAACATGGTAACTTAGTCTATCTCCAGGGACCTGAACCATACAGCATCGGACCGAACACCCCAGCACAGCCTCAAAGCCACAGCCACAATCGGCCATTTCAACAGCCTGAACCTTTCACTTTGTTAGGTAAGCTAAGGGATTGGCTGGCGAAATGTAACCACGCTCAAATTCATAGACAGAGCTATGGATGCACGGATTGACAGTCTTATAAGATTGGTGTGATAGTAATATTTACAAACCATCCCACCACCCAACCAGTCAAGCCCATGCCAGGTGAATGTGCTCTTCCATCATGAGGCCAGCAGTTTAACAGCCCTGGCTTACTCTGCCTGAGCGAACGGATTGAAGGGAGTCATTTTAGTGGGCAGATGAGCAGCTATTTCCCCCTGTCTGTCCCTGTCAGGGTGGTGAGCAGCGTGAGGAGGAGTAACGGAGGTAAGATAGACGGGCACAAGGCAGATTTAATACCAACTACAGGAAAAGGGGGATGAACCTTGAGGGCTCCACTGAATACAATAGGCGCCAATAATCACAATAACACACACTCTCTCTTGTAGAATTGTTCATGCCCTCTGATGCTCATTCATTCCCAGTGGGACGCACTACACAGGATGTTTGGGAGGATTTGTACAGGGCTAAGCAGAATTGCCATCACTATACTGATGTTGATAAACAAGGATGGAGAAATCACATTCAAAGTAACTTTAATTAAGTCTCTTTGGTTACGACTCTTTGGTTACGGGTTCGACCCAATGGTGCGTTATTCTTCTAGGTCTTCTAGGGAAACAGAGACCAGGTGGATATCTGGGCTTAACCTTGAGCAGCAGAAACACAGTAGGAAATTGACGTGATCAATCTTCCCTGGCGCACTAACACGTCTTTTCATCCCGGGTGTTAAGCGTCTGTGGGCGTCTCTTCTTCTCCTCTGATTGTTTTTACTTTATTTGCAAGTTCAAGCTCATCAGTCTTCTGGCCGGCTGTATGGGGGAGGAGGAACAATCTCATCACTTTCTAATTACAGCCCCCAGCACCGAGACAAATGCTGCAGCTCCCGGATACAACAGCCTGCTTCTGGGACACAAATATGATTTCTGCTGCTTCTTCCTCTCCTCTACCCCAGAAAGTCATTAAGAAATCAAATAAGGGGCAGAGGAAAGCTGGTTAGAGAGCGGCGTTGGTGGGGCGGATGGGGGCCCTAAAACGGAGCACAGCTGACACTTTGGGTGCTCCTGATATTTGGATGAGACATAGCACAGTTAAAGACCACATAACTATACAATTACACAACAAAAAGTGAACTAATTATTCCATAACTTGAAGTAAAACCTGTTGCTGTATTTATGATGAACGCCTGAGTAGCAAATGTCTTTGTTTTGGAAAAAGTTCCTATGAACAAATCATGGCTAAGAGCCACAGCCATCGATGCAAGAAAACAGTACAAACTATTGAACATCTCAGTTAGTCAACAAGCAACAAACAGTTTTATCAACAGCCAAAAAACGTGTTTTCACTTCCCCGTCCCCGTCCCCGTCCCCAAAAAGTCATTAAGAGATTGGAGTAGCAGGCAGGCAAACAGCCTAATTCCCTAAAGGACAAGTCATCACGTCTGAACTTGAGTGATGGGAATGAAACACGTCCCCACTCGGTTTCACAGACAGAACAGTGTCCCCATACAGCCTATCCATTCTCCCCCATGTGGACTCACAGCACTAAGTCTCCTGAGCTGTCAGGGGGAGGCTGGGAGCCAATGGACAACCCACTTGATCACACTCATTAATTGGCCACCTGAAAGCCAGAAAAACACACAGACAGAAACACACACATGCATGCACAGGCACATGCACAAACACACATGCAGCCAGACACACACACACACACACACACACACACACACACACACACACACACACACACACACACACACACACACACACACACACACACTGATGATGGCAACCTGCTCAGGCTATGACACAATGTCCCAATGTCTTGAAAGAAAGTGGTCTATATAGCCACATCACAGCCATTTCATTGCCCCATTATGCCCAATGGAATCAAACTCAACTGAACAAGTGGTGACATCCATCACTATTGCATGGGCCCCCAATTAGTCACCCTGGGCCTCCAATTAGTCACCCTGGTGAAGGTAGACATATTTCCATGTAGCCTACAGTGTAACCATACAACACCATGGTGAACCCATGGTGAAACAGAGACTGCCATTACTGTGGTCAGTAAATACTGTGTTAAGTTCCTCTGTGGAGATGAATGGAACAGGGAAATCATGCTTTGACACGGGATGGTCCGTTAGCCTGATAAAAAGAGCATTATGGAGTCTGAAGCACTGCACTGACAGTAATGGCCGTTGATTTATGGCCCTGATTTGCCCTCCGCAGTGAAAGCCAATTCATATTCTACTGACAGGGCTAACCTGGAGGTATCAAGAGGAATGGCTGGGGGGAATTATCATGGCTTCCAGTGGTGGATGGGTTGTCTCTCGAAATGGATTCCCAATGAATCAAGGTGAAGAGATAAGCTAGCTAGAAGAGATAAGGCTTTAAACTGCCGTAGCATGGCAGTGTGATATCATGACTGTGGTGTTAACAGTGAGAAGCAGGGAGCTAATTACATTAGCTTGCATAATGTAGGCTGAAATCCCAGTTAGTCGCTGGCTGCATGTGTTTCTTAGGGAACAGCACCCTCTGCTGGACATGTGTGTTTATCACCATCACTCACCAGCATAGCATCTCCCATTACAATATATGAATGATCTCAATGTTCTAGCTACCAGGTAAGAATGGGCTTGTGCTTCATCCTTACATCAAATATCCATTTCTCTAGTTCAATTGATTCACTTTTCACTTTTATACTTTAATACAGCAGAAAGGATACCTATACTTTAATACAGCAGAAAGGATACCTATACTTTAATACAGCAGAAAGGATACCTATACTTTAATACAGCAGAAAGGATACCTATACTTTAATATAGCAGAAAGGATACCTATACTTTAATACAGCAGAAAGGATACCTATACTTTAATACAGCAGAAAGGATACCTATACTTTAATACAGCAGAAAGGATACCTATACTTTAATACGGCAGAAAAGGAAACCTACAATTTTATTGTGCCCAATTAACTGGAGTACCTTTTAAAACAAATGTTAACCTATATCCTTAAAAAAATACAAATTAGTCATGAAGTAAGATGCTCATTGAGACTAGACATGTATTACCTGGGAATAATATTATATATTATAGAAATCACATCCATGTGTATTACTCAATTCAAACAGTAGATGGCAGAATCACCTAACAATGAAAACCCTAAACGATCACTATGAACTATTGAAGGAGACTGCAGTGAGAGACATCTCCAGGAAGAGAAGAGTTACCCAGACTCCCTCGGGGCTTAGCCTTTCTATTCCAAGGCTTTATTGTTCAAAGTACAGACAGACCCTCCGTCCATACAGCCTCTATGCACGCATATTTTTGCATCTCAAGTGGCTCTGTTTTCAATACAAGCCCATTCTCAACAGGCACAAGAAGGAATAGCAAAATCACAACCTTACCCCCAAAAAAACTGTATCAAACCAAACGTGATTCATTAAAATGATATCAATCCTGATCAACATCCTCCCTGCAGGGTAGCCTAGTGGTTAGAGCGTTGGACTAGTAACTGGAAGGTTGCAAGTTCAAACCCCTGAGCTGACAAGGTACAAATCTGTTGTTCTGCCCCTGAACAGGCAGTTAACCCACTGTTCCTAGGCCGTCATTGAAAATAAGAATTTGTTCTTAACTGACTTGCCTAGTTAAATAAAGGTTAAAAACAAAAAAATCTAGAATACACACTTCACACCAGTCCATTCAGCCCTGTGCTGCAGTAAAGGAGGACTTGGGGAATAGTGACAGTCTGATCCACCCTGCAGAATCTATCAGGGACTGTCTTGTCCACTGTGTCTGCACAACAGCAACCAATCAGAACACACCAGTCTCCCTGACCAGGCCTTGAAGTCACAAGGAGCTGATCAGAATTGAATGTCTCACTGTGGGAACAGAGTAGACCTGTGCAACACGAACCATATTATCCTTCTGGTAACCATAGTCTCTAGCAGGGTAGTGAATTACACCATCCCTCAACAGCCCGTAGGTAGAGGGGAACGGAGGAGGCATGTACTCCTGTCTCAGCCTCCAGTAATTATCCTGCAATAGTTTGTGTCAGAAGGCTAGGGTCAGTCTGTTATATCTGGAGTATTTCTCCTGTCTTATCCGGTGTCCTGTGTGAATTTAAGTACGCTCCCTCTAATTCGCTCTCTCTCTCTCTTCTCTTTCTTCTCTCGGAGGACCTGAGTCCTGGGACCACTACCTGGCCTGATGACTCCTTGTTGTCCCCAGTCCACCTGGTCGTGCTGCTGCTCCAGTTTCAACTCTTCTGTCTGCGGCTAGGGAACCCTGACCTGTTCACCGGACGTGCTACCTTGTCCCGGACCTGCTGTTTTCGACTCTCTCTCTACCGCACCTGCTGTCTCTTACTCTGAATGATTGGCTATGAAAAGCTGATCATGGCCATGTTCTGTTATAATCTCCACCTGGCACAGACAGAAGAGGACTGGCCACCCCACATAGCCTGGTTCCTCTCTAGGTTTCTTCCTAGGTTCCTGCCTTTCTAGGGAGTTTTTCCAAGTCACTGTGCTTCTATATCTGCATTGCTTGCTGTTTGGGGTTTTAGGCTGGGTTTCTGTACAGGACTTTGTGACATCGGCTGATGTAAAAAGGGCTTTATAAATACATTTGATTGATTGACTTCAGCCTGTAGGTAGAGGGGAACGGAGGAGGTACTACAACCTGTAGGTAGAGGGGAACGGAGGAGGCACTACAACCTGTAGGTAGAGGGGAACGGAGGAGGCACTACAACCTGTAGGTAGAGGGGAACGGAGGAGGTACTACAACCTGTAGGTAGAGGGGAATGGAGGAGGTACTACAACCTGTAGGTAGAGGGGAACGGAGGAGGCACTACAACCTGTAGGTAGAGGGGAATGGAGGAGGCACTACAACCTGTAGGTAGAGGGGAACGGAGGAGGCACTACAACCTGTAGGTAGAGGGGAACGGAGGAGGCACTACAACCTGTAGGTAGAGGGGAACGGAGGAGGCACTACAACCTGTAGGTAGAGGGGAACGGAGGAGGCACTACAAACTGTAGGTAGAGGGGAACGGAGGAGGCACTACAACCTGTAGGTAGAGGGGAACGGAGGAGGCACTACAACCTGTAGGTAGAGGGGAACGGAGGAGGCACTACAACCTGTAGGTAGAGGGGAACAGAGGAGGCACTACAACCTGTAGGTAGAGGGGAACGGAGGAGGCACTACAACCTGTAGGTAGAGGGGAACGGAGGAGGCACTACAACCTGTAGGTAGAGGGGAACGGAGGAGGCACTACAACCTGTAGGTAGAGGGGAACAGAGGAGGCACTACAACCTGTAGGTAGAGGGGAACGGAGGAGGCACTACAACCTGTAGGTAGAGGGGAACGGAGGAGGTACTACAACCTGAAGGTAGAGGGGAACGGAGGAGGCACTACAACCTATAGGGAGAGGGGAACGGAGGAGGCACTACAACCTATAGGTAGAGGGGAACGGAGGAGGTACTACAACCTGTAGGTAGAGGGGAACGGAGGAGGTACTACAACCTGTAGGTAGAGGGGAACGGAGGAGGTACTACAACCTGTAGGTAGAGGGGAACGGAGGAGGTACTACAACCTATAGGGAGAGGGGAACGGAGGAGGCACTTCAGCCTGTAGGGAGAGGGGAACGGAGGAGGCACTACAACCTATAGGGAGAGGGGAACGGAGGAGGTACTACAACCTGTAGGTAGAGGGGAACGGAGGAGGCACTACAACCTGTAGGTAGAGGGGAATGGAGGAGGCACTACAACCTGTAGGTAGAGGGGAACGCAGGAGGCACTACAACCTGTAGGTAGAGGGGAACGGAGGAGGTACTACAACCTGAAGGTAGAGGGGAACGGAGGAGGCACTACAACCTATAGGGAGAGGGGAACGGAGGAGGCACTACAACCTATAGGTAGAGGGGAACGGAGGAGGTACTACAACCTGTAGGTAGAGGGGAACGGAGGAGGTACTACAACCTGTAGGTAGAGGGGAACGGAGGAGGTACTACAACCTGTAGGTAGAGGGGAACGGAGGAGGTACTACAACCTATAGGGAGAGGGGAACGGAGGAGGCACTTCAGCCTGTAGGGAGAGGGGAACGGAGGAGGCACTACAACCTATAGGGAGAGGGGAACGGAGGAGGTACTACAACCTGTAGGTAGAGGGGAACGGAGGAGGCACTACAACCTGTAGGTAGAGGGGAACGGAGGAGGCACTACAACCTGTAGGTAGAGGGGAACGGAGGAGGCACTACAACCTGTAGGTAGAGGGGAACAGAGGAGGCACTACAACCTGTAGGTAGAGGGGAACGGAGGAGGTACTACAACCTGTAGGTAGAGGGGAACGGAGGAGGCACTACAACCTGTAGGTAGAGGGGAACAGAGGAGGCACTACAACCTGTAGGTAGAGGGGAACGGAGGAGGCACTACAACCTATAGGGAGAGGGGAACGGAGGAGGCACTACAACCTGTAGGTAGAGGGGAACGGAGGAGGCACTACAACCTGTAGGTAGAGGGGAACGGAGGAGGTACTACAACCTGTAGGTAGAGGGGAACGGAGGAGGCACTACAACCTGTAGGTAGAGGGGAACGGAGGAGGTACTACAACCTGTAGGTAGAGGGGAACGGAGGAGGCACTACAACCTGTAGGTAGAGGGGAACAGAGGCTCCTGCTCCATGCAGGGCTATGGATCTTGGGTTGTATGACCGAGCAAGTGTGTGTACATCAGTGGGGGGTGTCAGCTCTTTGAGTGGAGGAGAGAATGAAAATCTCTCTCTCTCTAGCCTCTCTCTCTCTCTGTGTGTGTGTGAACTCAGAGGGACAGTAGTACCACCCCTTTGTAAGAGAGAGTGACTGTGCGTCAGTGTGCACACCCATGCAGTGATGAGCAAGTGAGTGTCTCCATCAAACCTTTTATGTAAAATAGAGCAATACAATATTCAACATTAAACACACCACTATTTTGGCCAGAAATCCACTATATACAAATCAAACGCTGCGCGATTCCCTCCCGCATCATCTGCTGCAGTGATGAAGTAACACTTAGCCTCCCTCTGGACAAATGGTGGACAAACATTGGCCCTGCTCCCAGCCCTGGCATCGGCTCAAACAGAAATACGGTTGTCTCCGCTTTCGACCTGCGTGGAAATGAGGCAGCAAATGACCTTTAGCAATGTGACATTTCACAGCCCCGCACTACGACATGGGAACGCTACTGAGGGGACAAGAGTGTGTGTGTGTATGCCAGTGTGTGTCCAGTGTGTACTTCTAGTCTGAGTAGGACCCAGATACCCTGGCATTAGCAGCCAGCCAGAGCCTCTATCTCGCCTCTCTCGGTCTTTACCTCACACTACCTCTTTCTCTACCCATCTCTAGCCTCTCTCTCTCCCTCTCTCTGTAGCCTCTCTCTCTCTACCTCTCTCTGTAGCCTCTCTCTCTCCCTCTCTCTGTAGCCTCTCACTCTCTACCTCTCTCTGTAGCCTCTCTCTCGCTACCTCTCTCTGTAGCCTCTCTCTCTCTACCTCTCTCTGTAGCCTCTCTCTCTCTACCTCTCTCTGTAGCCTCTCTCTCTCTACCTCTCTCTGTAGCTCTCTCTCTCTACCTCTCTCTGTAGCCTCTCTCTCTCTACCCTCTCTCTGTAGCCTCTCACTCTCTACCTCTCTCTGTAGCCTCTCACTCTCTACCTCTCTCTGTAGCTCTCTCTCTACCCCTCTCTGTAGCCTCTCACTCTCTACCTCTCTCTGTAGCCTCACTCTCTACCTCTCTCTGTAGCCTCTCTCTCTCCCTCTCTCTCTCCCTCTCTCTCTCTACCCTCTCTCTGTAGCCTCTCACTCTCTACCTCTCTCTGTAGCCTCTCTCTGTAGCCTCTCACTCTCTACCTCTCTCTGTAACCTCTCTCTGTAGCCTCTCTGTAGCCTCTCTCTGTAGCCTCTCACTCTCTACCTCTCTCTGTAGCCTCTCACTGTAGCCTCTCTCTCTCTACCTCTCTCTGTAGCCTCTCACTCTCTACCTCTCACTATAGCCTCTCTCTACCTCTCTCTGTAGCCTCTCACTCTCTACCTCTCTCTGTGGCCTCTCTGTAGCCTCTCACTCTCTACCTCTCTCTGTAGCCTCTCTCTCTACCTCTCTCTGTAGCCTCTCACTCTCTACCTCTCACTGTAGCCTCTCTCTCTACCTCTCTCTGTAGCCTGTCTCTCTCTACCTCTCTCTGTAGCCTCTCTCTCTACCTCTCTCTGTAGCCTCACTCTCTACCTCTCTCTGTAGGCTCTCTCTCTACCTCTCTCTGTAGCCTCTCACTCTCTACCTCTCTCTGTAGCCTCTCACTCTACCTCTCTCTGTAGCCTCTCACTCTCTACCTCTCTCTGTAGCCTCTCACTCTCTACCTCTCTCTGTAGCCTCTATCTCTCTCCCTCTCTCTCTCTCCCTCTCTCTCTCTACCCTCTCTCTGTAGCCTCTCACTCTCTACCTCTCTCTGTAGCCTCTCTCTGTAGCCTCTCACTCTCTACCTCTCTCTGTAACCTCTCTCTGTAGCCTCTCACTGTAGCCTCTCTCTCTCTACCTCTCTTTGTAGCCTCTCACTCTCTACCTCTCACTATAGCCTCTCTCTACCTCTCTCTGTAGCCTCTCACTCTCTACCTCTCTCTGTGGCCTCTCTGTAGCCTCTCACTCTCTACCTCTCTCTCTACCTCTCTCTGTAGCCTCTCTCTCTACCTCTCTCTGTAGCCTCTCACTCTCTACCTCTCTCTGTAGCCTGTCACTCTCTACCTCTCTCTGTAGCCTCTCACTCTCTACCTCTCTCTGTAGCCTCTCTCTCTCTACCTCTCTCTGTAGCCTCTCACTCTCTACCTCTCTCTGTAGCCTCTCTCTCTACCTCTCTCTGTAGCCTCTCTCTCTCTACCTCTCTCTGTAGCCTCTCACTCTGTAGCCTCTCACTCTCTACCTCTCTCTGTAGCCTCTCTCTCTACCTCTCTCTGTAGCCTCTCTCTCTCTACCTCTCTCTGTAGCCTCTCACTCTCTACCTCTCTCTGTAGCCTCTCACTCTACCTCTCTCTGTAGCCTCTCTGTAGCCTCTCACTCTCTACCTCTCTCTGTAGCCTCTCTCTCCTCTACCTCTCTCTGTAGCCGCTCTCCCTCTACCTCTCTCTGTAGCCTCTCTCCCTCTACCTCTCTCTGTAGCCTCTCTCTCTACCTCTCTCTGTAGCCTCTCTCTCTCTACCTCTCACTGTAGCCTCTCTCTCTACCTCTCTCTGTAGCCTCTCTCTCTACCTCTCTCTGTAGCTCTCTCTCTCTACCTCTCACTGTAGCCTCTCTCTCTACCTCTCTCTGTAGCCTCTCACTCTCTACCTCTCTCTGTAGCCTCTCTCTATACCTCTCTCTGTAGCCTCTCACTCTCTACCTCTCTCTGTAGCCTCTCTCTCTACCTCTCTCTGTAGCCTCTACCTCTCTCTGTAGCCTCTCTCTCTCTACCTCTCTCTGTAGCCTCTCACTGTCTACCTCTCTCTGTAGCCTCTCACTCTCTACCTCTCTCTGTAGCCTCTCACTCTCTACCTCTCTCTGTAGCCTCTCACTCTCTACCTCTCTCTGTAGCCTCTCTGTAGCCTCTAACTCTGTAGCCTCTCACTCTCTACCTCTCTCTGTAGCCTCTCTCTCTCTACCTCTCTCTGTAGCCTCTCACTCTCTACCTCTCTCTGTAGACTCTCACTCTCTACCTCTCTCTGTAGCCTCTCACTGTCTACCTCTCTCTGTAGCCTCTCACTCTCTACCTCTCTCCGTAGCCTCTCTCTCTCTACCTCTCTCTGTAGCCTCTCTCTCTCTACCTCTCACTGTAGCCTCTCTCTCTACCTCTCTCTGTAGCCTCTCACTCTCTACCTCTCTCTGTAGCCTCTCTCTATACCTCTCTCTGTAGCCTCTCACTCTCTACCTCTCTCTGTAGCCTCTCTCTCTCTACCTCTCTCTGTAGCCTCTACCTCTCTCTGTAGCCTCTCACTCTCTACCTCTCTCTGTAGCCTCTCACTCTCTACCTCTCTCTGTATCCTCTCACTCTCTACCTCTCTCTGTAGCCTCTCACTCTCTACCTCTCTCTGTAGCCTCTCTGTAGCCTCTCTCTCTCTACCTCTCTCTGTAGCCTCTCTCTCTACCTCTCTCTCTCTACCTCTCTCTGTAGCCTCTCTCTGTAGAATCTCACTCTCTACCTCTCTCTGTAGCCTCTCTCTCTCTACCTCTCTCTCTCTACCTCTCTCTGTAGCCTCTCTCTCTCTACCTCTCACTGTAGCTTCTCACTCTCTACCTCTCTCTGTAGCCTCTCACTCTGTAGCCTCTCACTCTCTACCTCTCTCTGTAGCCTCTCTCTCTCTACCTCTCTCTGTAGCCTCTCTCTCTCTACCTCTCTCTGTAGCCTCTCTCTCTCTACCTCTCACTGTAGCTTCTCTCTCTACCTCTCTCTGTAGCCTCTCACTCTCTACCTCTCTCTGTAGCCTCTCTCTCTACCTCTCTCTGTAGCCTTTCACTCTCTACCTCTCTCTGTAGCCTCTCTCTCTCTACCTCTCTCTGTAGCCTCTACCTCTCTCTGTAGCCTCTCACTCTCTACCTCTCTCTGTAGCCTCTCACTCTCTACCTCTCTCTGTAGCCTCTCACTCTCTACCTCTCTCTGTAGCCTCTCACTCTCTACCTCTCTCTGTAGCCTCTCACTCTCTACCTCTCTCTGTAGCCTCTCACTCTCTACCTCTCTCTGTAGCCTCTCTCTCTCTACCTCTCTCTGTAGCCTCTCTCTCTCTACCTCTCTCTGTAGCCTTTCACTCTCTACCTCTCTCTGTAGCCTCTCCTCTCTACCTCTCTCTGTAGCCTCTCACTCTCTACCTCTCTCTGTAGCCTCTCACTCTCTACCTCTCTCTGTAGCCTCTCTGTAGCCTCTAACTCTGTAGCCTCTCACTCTCTACCTCTCTCTGTAGCCTCTCTCTCTCTCTACCTCTCTCTGTAGCCTCTCACCCTCTACCTCTCTCTGTAGCCTCTCTCTCTACCTCTCTCTGTAGCCTCTCTCTCTCTGACTCTCTCTGTAGCCTCTCACTCTCTACCTCTCTCTGTAGCCTCTCACTCTCTACCTCTCTCTGTAGCCTCTCTCTCTCTACCTCTCTCTGTAGCCTCTACCTCTCTCTGTAGCCTCTCACTCTCTACCTCTCTCTGTAGCCTCTCACTCTCTACCTCTCTCTGTAGCCTCTCTCTCTACCTCTCTCTGTAGCCTCTCACTCTCTACCTCTCTCTGTAGCCTCTCTCTCTCTACCTCTCTCTGTAGCCTCTACCTCTCTCTGTAGCCTCTCACTCTCTACCTCTCTCTGTAGCCTCTCACTCTCTACCTCTATCTGTAGCCTCTCACTCTCTACCTCTCTCTGTATCCTCTCACTCTCTACCTCTCTCTGTAGCCTCTCTGTAGCCTCTCACTCTCTACCTCTCTCTGTAGCCTTTCTCTCTACCTCTCTCTGTAGCCTCTCTCTCTCTCTACCTCTCTCTGTAGCCTCTCACTCTGTAGCCTCTCACTCTCTACCTCTCTCTGTAGCCTCTCTCTCTCTACCTCTCTCTGTAGCCTCTCTCTCTCTACCTCTCTCTGTAGCCTCTCTCTCTCTACCTCTCACTGTAGCTTCTCTCTCCACCTCTCTCTGTAGCCTCTCACTCTGTAGCCTCTCACTCTCTACCTCTCTCTGTAGCCTCTCACCCTCTACCTCTCTCTGTAGCCTCTCTCTCTCTACCTCTCTCTGTAGCCTCTCTCTCTCTACCTCTCTCTGTAGCCTCTCACTCTCTACCTCTCTCTGTAGCCTCTCACTCTCTACCTCTCTCTGTAGCCTCTCACTCTGTAGCCTCTCACTCTCTACCTCTCTCTGTAGCCTCTCACTCTCTACCTCTCTCTGTAGCCTCTCACTCTCTACCTCTCTCTGTAGCCTCTCACTCTCTACCTCTCTCTGTAGCCTCTCACTCTCTACCTCTCTCTGTAGCCTCTCACTCTCTACCTCTCTCTGTAGCCTCTCACTCTCTACCTCTCTCTGTAGCCTCTCACTCTCTACCTCTCTCTGTAGCCTCTCACTCTCTACCTCTCTCTGTAGCCTCTCACTCTCTACCTCTCTCTGTAGCCTCTCACTCTCTACCTCTCTCTGTAGCCTCTCACTCTCTACCTCTCTCTGTAGCCTCTCACTCTCTACCTCTCTCTGTAGCCTCTCTCTCTCTACCTCTCTCTGTAGCCTCTCTCTCTCTACCTCTCTCTGTAGCCTCTCACTCTCTACCTCTCTCTGTAGCCTCTCACTCTCTACCTCTCTCTGTAGCCTCTCACTCTGTAGCCTCTCACTCTCTACCTCTCTCTGTAGCCTCTCACTCTCTACCTCTCTCTGTAGCCTCTCTCTATACCTCTCTCTGTAGCCTCTACCTCTCTCTGTAGCCTCTCTCTCTCTACCTCTCTCTGTAGCCTCTACCTCTCTCTGTAGCCTCTCTCTCTCTACCTCTCTCTGTAGCCTCTCACTGTCTACCTCTCTCTGTAGCCTCTCACTCTCTACCTCTCTCCGTAGCCTCTCTCTCTACCTCTCTGTAGCCTCTCTCTCTCTACCTCTCACTGTAGCCCTCTCTACCTCTCTCTGTAGCCTCTCACTCTCTACCTCTCTCTGTAGCCTCTCTCTATACCTCTCTCTGTAGCCTCTCACTCTCTACCTCTCTCTGTGGCCTCTCTCTCTCTACCTCTCTCTGTAGCCTCTACCTCTCTCTGTAGCCTCTCACTCTCTACCTCTATCTGTAGCCTCTCACTCTCTACCTCTCTCTGTATCCTCTCACTCTCTACCTCTCTCTGTAGCCTCTACCTCTCTCTGTAGCCTCTCACTCTCTACCTCTATCTGTAGCCTCTCACTCTCTACCTCTCTCTGTATCCTCTCACTCTCTGCCTCTCTCTGTAGCCTCTCTGTAGCCTCTCACTCTCTACCTCTCTCTGTAGCCTCTCTCTACCTCTCTCTGTAGCCTCTCACTCTGTAGCCTCTCCTCTCTACCTCTCTCTGTAGCCTCTCTCTCTCTACTCTCTCTCTGTAGCCTCTCTCTCTCTACCTCTCTCTGTAGCCTCTCTCTCTCTACCTCTCACTGTAGCTTCTCTCTCCACCTCTCTCTGTAGCCTCTCACTCTGTAGCCTCTCACTCTCTACCTCTCTCTGTAGCCTCTCACTCTCTACCTCTCTCTGTAGCCTCTCTCTCTCTACCTCTCTCTGTAGCCTCTCACTCTCTACCTCACTCTGTAGCCTCTCTCTGTAGCCTCTCACGCTCTACCTCTCTCTGTAGCCTCTCACTCTCTATCTCTCTCTGTAGCCTCTCACTCTCTACCTCTCTCTGTAGCCTCTCTGTAGCCTCTCACTCTCTACCTCTCTCTGTAGCCTCTCTCTCTACCTCTCTCTGTAGCCTCTCACTCTGTAGCCTCTCCTCTCTACCTCTCTCTGTAGCCTCTCTCTCTCTACCTCTCTCTGTAGCCTCTCTCTCTCTACCCTCTCTCTGTAGCCTCTCTCTCTCTACCTCTCACTGTAGCTTCTCTCTCCACCTCTCTCTGTAGCCTCTCACTCTGTAGCCTCTCACTCTCTACCTCTCTCTGTAGCCCTCTCTCTCTACCTCTCTCTGTAGCCTATCTCTCTCTACCTCTCTCTGTAGCCTCTCTCTCTCTACCTCTCACTGTAGCTTCTCTCTCTACCTCTCTCTGTAGCCTCTCACTCTCTACCTCTCTCTGTAGCCTCTCTCTCTACCTCTCTCTGTAGCCTTTCACTCTCTACCTCTCTCTGTAGCCTCTCACTCTCTACCTCTCTCTGTAGCCTTTCACTCTCTACCTCTCTCTGTAGCCTCTCACTCTCTACCTCTCTCTGTAGCCTCTCACTCTCTACCTCTCTCTGTAGCCTCTCACTCTCTACCTCTCTCTGTAGCCTCTCACTCTCTACCTCTCTCTGTAGCCTCTCACTCTCTACCTCTCTCTGTAGCCTCTCACTCTCTACCTCTCACTGTAGCCTCTCACTCTCTACCTCTCTCTGTAGCCTCTCCTCTCTACCTCTCTCTGTAGCCTTTCACTCTCTACCTCTCTCTGTAGCCTCTCACTCTCTACCTCTCTCTGTAGCCTCTCACTCTCTACCTCTCTCTGTAGCCTCTCCTCTCTACCTCTCTCTGTAGCCTCTCTGTAGCCTCTAACTCTGTAGCCTCTCACTCTCTACCTCTCTCTGTAGCCTCTTTCTCTCTCTACCTCTCTCTGTAGCCTCTCACCCTCTACCTCTCTCTGTTGCCTCTCTCTCTACCTCTCTCTGTAGCCTCTCTCTCTCTGACTCTCTCTGTAGCCTCTCACTCTCTACCTCTCTCTGTAGCCTCTCACTCTCTACCTCTCTCTGTAGCCTCTCACTCTGTAGCCTCTCCTCTCTACCTCTCTCTGTAGCCTCTCACTCTCTACCTCTCTCTGTAGCCTCTCACTCTCTACCTCTCTCTCTGTAGCCTCTCACTCTCTACCTCTCTCTGTAGCCTCTCACTCTCTACCTCTCTCTGTAGCCTCTCACTCTCTACCTCTCTCTGTAGCCTCTCTCTCTCTACCTCTCTCTGTAGCCTCTATCTCTCTACCTCTCTCTGTAGCCTCTCACTCTCTACCTCTCTCTGTAGCCTCTCTCTCTCTACCTCTCTCTGTAGCCTCTCACTCTCTACCTCTCTCTGTAGCCTCTCACTCTCTACCTCTCTCTGTAGCCTCTCACTCTCTACCTCTCTCTGTAGCCTCTCTGTAGCCTCTCACTCTCTACCTCTCTCTGTAGCCTCTCTCTCTACCCCTCTCTGTAGCCTCTCTCCCTCTACCTCTCTCTGTAGCCTCTCTCCCTCTACCTCTCTCTGTAGCCTCTCTCCCTCTACCTCTCTCTGTAGCCTCTCTCTCTACCTCTCTCTGTAGCCTCTCTCTCTCTACCTCTCTCTGTAGCCTCTCTCTCTCTACCTCTCTCTGTAGCCTCTCACTCTCTACCTCTCTCTGTAGCCTCTCTCTCTCTACCTCTCTCTGTAGCCTCTCTCTCTCTACCTCTCTCTGTAGCCTCTCTCCCTCTACCTCTCTCTGTAGCCTCTCTCCTCCCTCTACCTCTCTGTGTTTAGCCTCTCTCTACCTCTCTGTGGCCTCTCTCTCTACCTCTCTCTGTAGCCTCTCTCTCTCTACCTCTCTCTGTAGCCTCTCACTCTCTACCTCTCTCTGTAGCCTCTCACTCTCTGCCTCTCTGTAGCCTCTCTCTCTACCTCTCTCTGTAGCCTCTCCTCTCTACCTCTCTGTAGCCTCTCACTCTCTACCTCTCTCTGTAGCCTCTCTCTCTCTTCCTCTCTCTGTAGCCTCTCCTCTCTACCTCTCACTGTAGCCTCTCTCTCTACCTCTCTCTGTAGCCTCTCACTCTCTACCTCTCTCTGTAGCCTCTCACTCTCTACCTCTCTCTGTAGCCTCTCACTCTCTACCTCTCTGTAGCCTCTCTGTAGCCTCTCACTCTCTACCTCCCTCTGTAGCCTCTCTCTCTACCTCTCTCTGTAGCCTCTCACTCTCTACCTCTCTCTGTAGCCTCTCACTCTCTACCTCTCTCTGTAGCCTCTCTCTCTCTACCTCCCTCTGTAGCCTCTCACTCTCTACCTCTCTCTGTAGCCTCTCTCTCTCTACCTCTCTCTGTAGCTCTCTCTCTCTACCTCTCTCTGTAGCCTCTCACTCTCTACCTCTCTCTGTAGCCTCTCTCTCTACCTCTCTCTGTAGCCTCTCACGCTCTACCTCTCTCTCTGTAGCCTCTCTCTGTAGCTCTCTCTCTACCTCTCTCTGTAGCCTCTCACGCTCTACCTCTCTCTGTAGCCTCTCTCTGTAGCCTCCTCTCTACCTCTCTCTGTAGCCTCTCACGCTCTACCTCTCTCTGTAGCCTCTCTCTCTCTACCTCTCTCTGTAGCCTCACTCTCTACCTCTCTCTGTAGCCTCTCACTCTCTCTCTCTGTAGCCACTCACTCTCTACCTCTCTCTGTAGCCTCCACTCTACCTCTCTCTGTAGCCTCTCACTCTACCTCTCTCTGTAGCCTCTCTCTACCTCTCTCTGTAGCCACTCACTCTACCTCTCTCTGTAGCTCTCACTCTACCTCTCTCTGTAGCCTCTCTCTCTACCTCTCTCTGTAGCCTCTCACTCTCTACCTCTCTCTGTAGCCTCTCACTCTCTACCTCTCTCTGTGGCCTCCTCTCTACCTCTCTCTAGCCTCTCACTCTGCCTCACTCTGTGGCCTCTCACTCTACCTCTCTCTGTAGCCTCTCTCTCTCTACCTCTCTGTAGCCTCTCACTCTACTCTCTCTGTAGCCACTCACTCTCTACCTCTCTCTGTGGCCTCACTCTCTACCTCTCTCTGTAGCCTCACTCTACCTCACTCTGTAGCCTCTCACTGTCTACCTCTCTCTGTAGCCTCTCACTCTCTACCTCTCTCTGTAGCCTCTCACTCTCTACCTCTCTCTGTAGCCTCTCCTCTCTACCTCTCTCTGTAGCCTCTCTCTCTCTCTCTCTGTAGCCTCTCTCTCTAGCCTCTCTCTGTAGAATCTCACTCTCTACCTCTCTCTGTAGCCTCTCACTCTCTACCTCTCTCTGTAGCCTCTCACTCTCTCTCTCTCTGTAGCCTCTCACTCTCTACCTCTCTCTGTAGCCTCTCACTCTCTACCTCTCTCTGTAGCCTCTCTCTGTAGCCTCTCTCTGTAGATCTCACTCTGTAGCCTCTATCTCTGTAGCCTCTATCTCTGTAGCCTCTATCTCTGTAGCCTCTCTCTCTCTCTCTCTCTCTGTAGCCTCTCTCTGTAGAATCTCACTCTCTACCTCTCTCTGTAGCCTCTCACTCTCTACCTCTCTCTGTAGCCTCTCACTCTCTACCTCTCTCTGTAGCCTCTCCTCTCTACCTCTCTCTGTAGCCTCTCACTCTCTACCTCTCTCTGTAGCCTCTCCTCTCTACCTCTCTCTGGCCTCTCACTCTCTACCTCTCTCTGTAGCCTCTCTCTCTACCTCTCTCTGTAGCCTCTCTCTCTACCTCTCTCTGTAGCCTCTCTCTCTCTACCTCTCTCTGTAGCCTCTCACTCTCTACCTCTCTCTGTAGCCTCTCCTCTCTACCTCTCTCTGTAGCCTCTCTCTCTCTCTCTGTAGCCTCTCTCTCTACCTCTCTCTGTAGAATCTCACTCTCTACCTCTCTCTGTAGCCTCTCACTCTCTACCTCTCTCTGTAGCCTCTATCTCTCTACCTCTCTCTGTAGCCTCTCACGCTCTACCTCTCTCTGTATCCTCTCACGCTCTACCTCTCATTCTACCTCTCTCTCTATATACACCTCTCTCTCTCTCTATGTCTCCCTCTACCTCTCTAATCTCTCTCTCTCTATCTCTCTCTAGACTCTCACTCTCTAGCCTCTCACTCTCTACCTCTCTCTGTAGCCTCTCACTCTCTACCCTCTCTCTGTAGCCTCTCTCTCTCTCTCTGTGTAGCCTCTCTCTCTAGCCTCTCTCTGTAGAATCTCACTCTCTACCTCTCTCTGTAGCCTCTCACTCTCTACCTCTCTCTGTAGCCTCTCACTCTCTACCTCTCTCTGTAGCCTCTCTCTCTCTCTCTCTCTGTAGCCTCTCACTCTCTACCTCTCTCTGTAGCCTCTCACTCTCTACCTCTCTCTGTAGCCTCTCTCTGTAGCCTCTCTCTGTAGAGATCTCACTCTGTAGCCTCTATCTCTGTAGCCTCTATCTCTGTAGCCTCTATCTCTGTAGCCTCTATCTCTGTAGCCTCTATCTCTGTAGCCTCTATCTCTGTAGCCTCTATCTCTGTAGCCTCTATCTCTGTAGCCTCTCTCTCTCTCTCTCTGTAGCCTCTCTCTGTAGATCTCACTCTCTACCTCTCTCTGTAGCCTCTCACTCTCTACCTCTCTCTGTAGCCTCTCCTCTCTACCTCTCTCTGTAGCCTCTATCTCTCTACCTCTCTCTGTAGCCTCTCCTCTCTACCTCTCTCTGTAGCCTCTCACTCTCTACCCTCTCTGTGGCCTCTCTCTCTACCTCTCTCTGTGGCCTCTCACGCTCTACCTCTCTCTGTATCCTCTCACGCTCTACCTCTCATTCTACCTCTCTCTCTATATACACACTCTCTCTCTCTCTATGTCTCCCTCTACCTCTCTAATCTCTCTCTCTCTATCTCTCTCTAGACTCTCACTCTCTAGCCTCTCACTCTACCTCTCTCTGCCTCTCTCAATCTCGCTGCCTCTCTCTCTCTCACTGCCTTTCTCTCTCCACTGCCTTTACCTCTCTACCTGTCTATCTCTCTCTAGCCTCTCTACGCTCTCTAGCCTCTCTGTTGCTCTCTAGCCTCTCTACCGCTCTCTAGCCTCTCTACCGCTCTCTAGCCTCTCTACCGCTCTCTAGCCTCTCTCCGCTCTCTAGCCTCTCTACCGCTCTCTGGCTCTCTCTAGCTTCTCTACCTCTCTCTAGGCTCTCTCTGTAGCCTCTCTACCTCTCTTTAGCCTCTCTACCGCTCTCTAGCCTCTCTTTAGCTCTCTAGCCTCTCTGCCGCTCTCTAGCCTCTCTCGCTCTCTGGCCTCTCTACCGCTCTCTAGGCTCTCTCTACCTCTCTCTAGGCTCTCTCTCTTTAGCCTCTCTACCGCTCTCTAGTCTCTCTACCGCTCTCTAGCCTCTCTACCGCTCTCTAGCCTCTCTCTAGCCTCTCTCTAGCCTCTCTCTAGCCTCTCTCTGTCTTTACCTCACACTACCTCTCTCTAGCCTCTCTACCTCATTCTCCACCTCTCTCTCTCTCTCTAGCCTCTCTACCGCTCTCAAGCCTCTCTACCTCTCTCAGTAGCCTCTCTCTCTCTACCTCTCTCTGTAGCTCTCTCTCTCTACCTCTCTCTGTAGCCTCTCTCTCTCTACCTCTCTCTGTAGCCTCTCACTCTCTACCTCTCTCTGTAGCCTCTCCTCTCTACCTCTCTCTGTAGCCTCTCTCTCTCTACCCCTCTCTGTGGCCTCTCCTCTCTACCTCTCTCTGTAGCCTCTCTCTCTCTACCCCTCTCTGTAGCCTCTCTCCCTCTACCTCTCTCTGTAGCCTCTCTCCCTCTACCTCTCTCTGTAGCCTCTCTCCCTCTACCTCTCTCTGTAGCCTCTCTCTCTACCTCTCTCTGTAGCCTCTCTCTCTCTACCTCTCTCTGTAGCCTCTCTCTCTACCTCTCTCTGTAGCCTCTCACTCTCTACCTCTCTCTGTAGCCTCTCACTCTCTACCTCTCACTGTAGCCTCTCTCTCTACCTCTCTCTGTAGCCTCTCTCTCTCTCTACCTCTCTCTGTAGCCTCTCTCTCTCTCTACCTCTCACTGTAGCCTCTCACTCTCTACCTCTCACTGTAGCCTCTCTCTCTCTCTCTCTCTCTCTGTAGCCCTCTCTCTCTCTACCTCTCACTGTAGCCTCTCTCTCTCTACCTCTCTCTGTAGCCTCTCTCTCTCTACCTCTCTCTGTAGCCTCTCTCTCTCTCTACCTCTCTGTAGCCTCTCTCTCTCTCTACCTCTCACTGTAGCCTCTCACTCTCTACCTCTCACTGTAGCCTCTCTCTCTCTACCTCTCTCTGTAGCCTCTCTCTCTCTCTACCTCTCACTGTAGCCTCTCTCTCTCTACCTCTCTCTGTAGCCTCTCACCCTCTACCTCTCTCTGTAGCCTCTCTCTCTCTACCTCTCTCTGTAGCCTCTCTCTCTACCTCACTCTGTAGCCTCTCACTCTCTACCTCTCTCTGTAGCCTCTCTCTCTACCTCTCACTGTAGCCTCTCCTCTCTACCTCTCTCTGTAGCCTCTCCTCTCTACCCCTCTCTGTAGCCTCTCTCTCTCTACCTCTCTCTGTAGCTCTCACGCTCTACCTCTCGTTCTACCTCTCTCTGTAGCCTCTCTCTCTCTACCTCTCTCTGTAGCCTCTCTCTCTCTACCTCACTCTGTAGCCTCTCACTCTCTACCTCTCTCTGTAGCCTCTCTCTCTCTACCTCTCACTGTAGCCTCTCCTCTCTACCTCTCTCTGTAGCCTCTCACTCTCTACCCTCTCTGTAGCCTCTCACTCTCTACCTCTCTCTGTAGCCTCTCTCTCTCTACCTCTCACTGTAGCCTCTCATCTCTACCTCTCTCTGTAGCCTCTCACTCTCTACCTCTCTCTGTAGCCTCTCACTCTCTACCTCTCTCTGTAGCCTCTCACTCTCTACCTCTCTCTGTAGCCTCTCCTCTCTACCTCTCTCTGTAGCTCTCTCTCTCTCTCTCTCTGTAGCCTCTCTCTCTAGCCTCTCTCTGTAGATCTCACTCTCTACCTCTCTCTGTAGCCTCTCACTCTCTACCTCTCTCTGTAGCCTCTCACTCTCTCTCTCTCTGTAGCCTCTCACTCTCTACCTCTCTCTGTAGCCTCTCACTCTCTACCTCTCTCTGTAGCCTCTCTCTGTAGCCTCTCTCTGTAGAATCTCTCTCTGTAGCCTCTATCTCTGTAGCCTCTATCTCTGTAGCCTCTATCTCTGTAGCCTCTATCTCTGTAGCCTCTCTCTCTCTCTCTCTCTCTGTAGCCTCTCTCTGTAGATCTCACTCTCTACCTCTCTCTGTAGCCTCTCACTCTCTACCTCTCTCTGTAGCCTCTCACTCTCTCTACCTCTCTGTAGCCTCTCACTCTCTACCTCTCTCTGTAGCCTCTCACTCTCTACCTCTCTCTGTAGCCTCTCCTCTCTGCCTCTCTCTGTAGCCTCTCACTCTCTACCTCTCTCTGTAGCCTCTCTCTCTACCTCTCTCTGTAGCCTCTCTCTCTACCTCTCTCTGTAGCCTCTCACTCTCTACCTCTCTCTGTAGCCTCTCACTCTCTACCTCTCTCTGTAGCCTCTCTCTCTCTCTCTGTAGCCTCTCTCTCTACCTCTCTCTGTAGAATCTCACTCTCTACCTCTCTCTGTAGCCTCTCACTCTCTACCTCTCTGTAGCCTCTATCTCTCTACCTCTCTCTGTAGCCTCTCACGCTCTACCTCTCTCTGTATCCTCTCACGCTCTACCTCTCATTCTACCTCTCTCTCTATATACACACCTCTCTCTCTCTATGTCTCCCTCTACCTCTCTAATCTCTCTCTCTCTATCTCTCTCTAGACTCTCACTCTCTAGCCTCTCACTCTCTACCTCTCTCTGTAGCCTCTCACTCTCTACCTCTCTCTGTAGCCTCCTCTCTCTCTCTCTGTGTAGCCTCTCTCTCTAGCCTCTCTCTGTAGAATCTCACTCTCTACCTCTCTCTGTAGCCTCTCACTCTCTACCTCTCTCTGTAGCCTCTCACTCTCTACCTCTCTCTGTAGCCTCTCTCTCTCTCTCTCTCTGTAGCCTCTCACTCTCTACCTCTCTCTGTAGCCTCTCACTCTCTACCTCTCTCTGTAGCCTCTCTCTGTAGCCTCTCTCTGTAGAATCTCACTCTGTAGCCTCTATCTCTGTAGCCTCTATCTCTGTAGCCTCTATCTCTGTAGCCTCTATCTCTGTAGCCTCTATCTCTGTAGCCTCTATCTCTGTAGCCTCTATCTCTGTAGCCTCTCTCTCTCTCTCTCTCTGTAGCCTCTCTGTAGAATCTCACTCTCTACCTCTCTCTGTAGCCTCTCACTCTCTACCTCTCTCTGTAGCCTCTCACTCTCTACCTCTCTCTGTAGCCTCTATCTCTCTACCTCTCTCTGTAGCCTCTCCTCTCTACCTCTCTCTGTAGCCTCTCACTCTCTACCTCTCTCTGTAGCCTCTCTCTCTACCTCTCTCTGTAGCCTCTCACGCTCTACCTCTCTCTGTATCCTCTCACGCTCTACCTCTCATTCTACCTCTCTCTCTATATACACACCTCTCTCTCTCTCTCTATGTCTCCCTCTACCTCTCTAATCTCTCTCTCTCTATCTCTCTCTAGACTCTCACTCTCTAGCCTCTCACTCTACCTCTCTCTGCCTCTCTCAATCTCGCTGCCTCTCTCTCTCACTGCCTTTCTCTCCCCTGCCTTTACCTCTCTACCTGTCTATCTCTCTCTAGCCTCTCTACCGCTCTCTAGCCTCTCTATTGCTCTCTAGCCTCTCTACCAGCTCTCTAGCCTCTCTACCGCTCTCTAGCCTCTCTGGCTCTCTAGCCTCTCTGCTCTCTAGCCTCTCTACCGCTCTCTAGGCTCTCTCTGGCTTCTCTACCTCTCTCTGGCTCTCTCTCTGTAGCCTCTCTACCTCTCTTTAGCCTCTCTACCGCTCTCTAGCCTCTCTGCCGCTCTCTAGCCTCTCTACCGCTCTCTAGCCTCTCTACCGCTCTCTAGCCCTCTACCGCTCTCTAGGCTCTCTCTACCTCTCTCTGGGCTCTCTCTTTAGCCTCTCTACCGCTCTCTAGTCTCTCTACCGCTCTCTAGCCTCTCTACCGCTCTCTAGCCTCTCTCTAGCCTCTCTAGCCTCTCTCTAGCCTCTCTCTGTCTTTACCTCACACTACCTCTCTCTAGCCTCTCTGCCTCATTCTCCACCTCTCTCTCTCTAGCCTCTCTCTCGCTCTCAAGCCTCTCTACCTCTCTCAGTAGCCTCTCTCTCTCTACCTCTCTCTGTGGCCTCTCTCTCTCTACCTCTCTCTGTAGCCTCTCTCTCTCTACCTCTCTCTGTAGCCTCTCCTCTCTACCTCTCTCTGTAGCCTCTCACTCTCTCTACCTCTCTCTGTAGCCTCTCTCTCTCTACCCCTCTCAGCCTCTCTCTCTACCTCTCTCTGTAGCCTCTCTCTCTCTCTACCCCTCTCTGTAGCCTCTCTCCTCTACCTCTCTCTGTAGCCTCTCTCCCTCTACCTCTCTGTAGCCTCTCTCCCTCTACCTCTCTCTGTAGCCTCTCTCTCTACCTCTCTCTGTAGCCTCTCTCTCTCTACCTCTCTCTGTGGCCTCTCTCCTCTACCTCTCTCTGTAGCCTCTCTCTCTCTACCTCTCTCTGTGGCCTCTCACTCTCTACCTCTCACTGTAGCCTCTCTCTCTCTACCTCTCTCTGTAGCCTCTCTCTCTCTCTACCTCTCTCTGTAGCCTCTCTCTCTCTACCTCTCACTGTAGCCTCTCACTCTCTACCTCTCACTGTAGCCTCTCTCTCTCTACCTCTCTCTGTAGCCTCTCTCTCTCTCTACCTCTCACTGTAGCCTCTCTCTCTCTACCTCTCTCTGTAGCCTCTCTCTCTCTACCTCTCTCTGTAGCCTCTCTCTCTCTCTACCTCTCTCTGTAGCCTCTCTCTCTCTCTACCTCTCACTGTAGCCTCTCTCTCTACCTCTCACTGTAGCCTCTCTCTCTCTACCTCTCTCTGTAGCCTCTCTCTCTCTCTACTCTCTCTGTAGCCTCTCTCTCTCTACCTCTCTCTGTAGCCTCTCACCCTCTACCTCTCTCTAGCCTCTCTCTCTCTACTCTCTCTGTAGCCTCTCTCTCTCTACCTCACTCTGTAGCCTCTCACTCTCTACCTCTCTCTGTAGCCTCTCTCTCTCTACCTCTCACTGTAGCCTCTCACTCTCTACCTCTCTCTGTAGCCTCTCCTCTCTACCCTCTCTGTAGCCTCTCACTCTCTACCTCTCTCTGTAGCCTCTCGCTCTACCTCTCGTTCTACCTCTCTCTGTAGCCTCTCTCTCTCTACCTCTCTCTGTAGCCTCTCTCTCTCTACCTCACTCTGTAGCCTCTCACTCTCTACCTCTCTCTGTGGCCTCTCTCTCTCTACCTCTCTGTAGCCTCTCACTCTCTACCTCTCTCTGTAGCCTCTCACTCTCTACCCCTCTCTGTGGCCTCTCACTCTCTACCTCTCTCTGTAGCCTCTCTCTCTCTACCTCTCACTGTAGCCTCTCACTCTCTACCTCTCTCTAGCCTCTCACTCTCTACCTCTCTCTGTAGCCTCTCACGCTCTGCCCTCTCTGTAGCCTCTCACTCTCTACACTCTCTCTGTAGCGTCTCACGCTCTGCCTCTCATTGGTTCTACCTCTCTCTCTATATACACACCTCTCTCTCTCTCTCTCTCTCTCTACCTCTCTGTAGCCTCTCTCTCTCTACCTCTCTCTGTAGCCTCTCACTCTCTACCTCTCTCTGTAGCCTCTCACTCTCTACCTCTCTGTAGCTCTCTCTGTAGCCTCTCAGCCTCTCTACTCTCTCTCTGTAGCCTCTCTCTCTCTACCTCTCTCTGTAGCCTCTCACTCTCTACCTCTCTCTGTAGCCTCTCACTCTCTACCCTCTCTCTGTAGCCTCTCTCTGTATTTCTCTCACTCTCTACCTCTCTCTGTGGCCTCTCACTCTCTACCTCTCTCTGTGGGCTCTCTCTGTAGCCCTCACTCTGTAGAATCTCTCTCTACCTCTCTCTCTCTCTCTCTCTCTACCTCTCTCTGGCCTCCTCTCTCTACTCTCTCTGTAGCTTCTCTGTAGGCCTCTCACTCTGTAGCCTCTCACTCTCTACCTCTCTCCTGTAGCCTCTCTCTCTCTGCCTCTCTCTGTAGCCTCTCTCTCTCTACCTCTCTCTGTAGGCTCTCTCTGTGGCCTCTCACTCTCTAGCCTCTCACTCTGCCTCTCTGCCTCTCTCTCTCCTCTCTTTGCCTCCTCTCTCTCTCTACTGCCTTTCTCTCTCCCACTGCCTTTGCCTCTCTACCTGTCTATCTCTCTCTAGCCTCTCTACCGCTCTCTAGCCTCTCTACCGCTCTCTGGCCTCTCTGCCGCTCTCTAGCCTCTCTGGCTCTCTGGCCTCTCTGCAGCCTCTCTGGCCTCTCTACCGCTCTCTAGCCTCTCTACCGCTCTCTGGCCTCTCTGCCGCTCTCTGGGCTCTCTAGCTCTCTGGGCTCTCTACCGCTCTCTAGCCTCTCTACCGCTCTCTAGCCTCTCTACCGCTCTCTAGCCTCTCTACCGGCTCTCAGCCTCTCTGCCGCTCTCTAGCCTCTCTGCCGCTCTCCTAGGGCTCTCAGCTCTCTGGGCTCTCTACCGCTCTCTGGGCTCTCTACCGCTCTCTAGCCTCTCTGCGCTCTGGGCTCTCTCTAGCTTCTCTACTTCTCTCTGGGCTCTCTTTAGCCTCTCTGCCCCTCATCTTTGGCCTCTCTACCGCTCTCTAGCCCTCTCTACCGCTCTCTAGCCTCTCTACCCGCTCTCTAGCCTCTCTGGGCTCTCTACCGCTCTCTGGCTCTCTCTAGCTTCTCTACCTCTCTAGGCTCTCTCTCTTTGGCCTCTCTACTCTTTAGCCTCTCTACTCGCTCTCTAGCCTCTCTCCCTCTCTAGCCTCTCTCCCCGCTCTCTCGCCTCTCTCTAACCTCTCTGCCTCTCTGCCTCTCTCTAGACTCTCTCTGTCTTTACCTCACTACCCTCTCTAGCCTCTCTGCCTCATTCTCCACCTCTCTCTCTCTCTCTCTAGCCTCTCTACCGCTCTCAAGCCTCTCTACCTCTCTCAGTAGCCTCTTTCTCTCTCTCTCTCTGTAGCCTCTCTCTCTCTACCTCTCTCTGTAGCCTCTCTCTCTCTACCTCTCTCTGTAGCCTCTCACTCTCTACCTCTCTCTGTAGCCTCTCACTCTACCTCTCTCTGGCATCTCTGTAGCCTCTCACTCTCTAGCCTCTTCTCTACCTCTCTCTGTAGCCTCTCTCTATCTACCTCTCTCTCTATCAGCCTCTCTGTATCTACCCCTCTCTGTAGCCTCTCTCCTCTACCTCTCTCTGTAGCCTCTCTCTCTCTACCTCTCTCTGTAGCCTCTCTCTATCTACCCCTCTCTGTGGCCTCTATCCCTCTACCCTCTCTCTCTAGCCTCTCTCTCTATCTCTCTGTGGCCTCTCTCTCTACCTCTCTCTGTAGCCTCTCTCTCTCTACCCCTCTCTGTAGCCTCTTGGCCTCTCACTCTCTACCTCTCTCTGCCTCTCCTCTACCTCTCTCTATACCTCTCCTCTCTACCTCTCTCTGCAGCTCTCACTCTCTACCTCTCTCTGTAGCATCTCACTCTCTCTACCTCTCTCTGTAGCCTCTCTCTCTGGCCTCTCTCTGTAGCCTCTCTCTCTACCTCTCTCTGTAGCCTCTCACTCTCTACCTCTCTCTGTAGCCTCTCTCTCTCTACCTCTCTCTGTAGCCTCTCACTCTCTACCTCTCACTGTAGCCTCTCTCTCTACCTCTCTCTGTAGCCTCTCCTCTCTACCTCTCTGTAGCCTCTCCTCTCTAGCCTCTGTGGCCTCTCTCCTCTACCTCTCTGCAGCCTCTCCTCTCTCCTCTCTCTGTAGCCTCTCACTCTCTACCTCTCTCTGTAGCCTCTCTCTCTCTACCTCTCTCTGTAGCCTCTCCTCTCTACCTCTCTGTGCCTCTCTCTCTAGCCTCTCTGTAGCCTCTCACTCCTCTACCTCTCTCTGGCCTCTCCTCTCTACCTCTCTCTGTAGCCTCTCTCTCTACTCTCTCTGTGCCCTCTCCTCTCTACCTCTCTCTGTGGCCTCTCACTCTCTACTCCCTCTGTGGCTCTCTCTCTACTCTCTCTGTAGCCTCTCACTCTCTACCTCTCTCTGTAGCCTCTCCTCTCTGCCTCTCTCTGTGGCCCTCACTCTCTACCTCTCTCTGTAGCTTCTCTGTAGCCTCTCACTCTGTACCTCACTCTCTAGCCTCTCACTCTCTACCTCTCTCTGTAGCCTCTCACTCTCTACCTCTCTCTGTAGCCTCTCTCTGTAGCCTCTCTCTGTGGCCTCTCTCTCTCTAGCCTCTCTCTGTAGCCTCTCTCCTCTACCTCTCTCTGTAGCCTCTCTCTCTCCTCTCTCTGTGGCCTCTCATCTCTACCTCTCTCTGTAGCCTCTCCTCTCTACCTCTCTCTGTAGCCCTCTGTGGCCTCTCCTCTACCTCTCTCTGTAGCCTCTCTCTACCTCTCTCTGTGGCCTCTCACTCTCTACCTCTCTCTGGCCCTCTCTGTAGCCTCTCTCTCTCTACCTCTCTCTGTGGCCTCTCTCTCTACCTCTCTCTGTAGCCTCTCTCTCTACCTCTCTCTGTAGCCTCTCACTCTCTACCTCTCTCTGTAGCCTCTCCTCTCTACCTCTCTCTGTAGCTTCTCTGTAGCCTCTCACTCTGTAGCCTCTCACTCTCTACCTCTCTCTGGCCTCTCACTCTCTCTACATCTCTCTGTAGCCTCTCACTCTCTAGCCTCTCACTCTCTACCTCTCTCTCTCTACCTCTCTCTCTGTAGCCTCTCTCTCTCTACCTCTCTCTGTAGCCTCTCTCTCTCTACCCCTCTCTGTAGCCTCTCTCCCTCTACCTCTCTCTGTAGCCTCTCTCCCTCTACCTCTCTCTGTAGCCTCTCTCTCTAGCTCTCTCTGTAGCCTCTCTCTACCTCTCTGTAGCCTCTCACTCTCTACCTCTCTCAGCCTCTCTCTCTCTGCCTCTCTCTGTAGCCGCTCTCTCTCTACCCATCTCTGTAGCCTCTCTCCTCTACCTCTCTCAGCCTCTCCCTCTACCTCTCTCTGTAGCCTCTCTCTCTACCTCTCTCTGTAGCCTCTCTGTAGGCTCTCTCTGTAACCTCTCACTCTCTACCTCTCTCTGTAGCCTCTCCTCTCTGCCTCTCTCTGTAGCCTCTCTCTGTATCCTCTCACGCTCTACCTTTTGTTCTACTCTCTCTCTCTCTCTCGTCTCCCTCTACCTCTCTAATCTCTCTCTCTCTATCTCTCTCTAGACTCTCACTCTCTAGCCTCTCACTCTACCTCTCTCTGCCTCTCTCAATCTCGCTGCCTCTCTCTCTCTCACTGCCTTTCTCTCTCCCACTGCCTTTACCTCTCTACCTGTCTATCTCTCTCTAGCCTCTCTACCGCTCTCTAGCCTCTCTACCTCTCTCTGTAGCCTCTCTCCCTCTACCTCTGTAGCCTCTCTCTCTACCTCTCTCTGTAGCCTCTCTCTCTCTCTACCTCTCTCTGTAGCCTCTCCTCTCTACCTCTCTCTGTGGCCTCTCCTCTCTACCTCTCTCTGTAGCCTCTCTGTGGCCTCTCTCTCTACCTCTCTCTGTAGCCTCTCCTTTCTACCTCTCTCTGTAGCCTCTCTGTAGCCTCTCACTCTCTACCTCTCTCTCTACCTCTCTCTGTAGCCTCTCTCTCTCTGCCTCTCTCTGTAGCCTCTCTCTCTACCTCTCTCTGTAGCATCTCTGTAGCCTCTCACTCTCTACCTCTCTCTGTAGCCTCTCTCTCTACCTCTCTCTGTAGCCTCTCTCTCTCTACCTCTCTCTGTGGCCTC
Organism: Oncorhynchus tshawytscha; assembly: GCF_018296145.1. Taxonomy (NCBI): domain Eukaryota; kingdom Metazoa; phylum Chordata; class Actinopteri; order Salmoniformes; family Salmonidae; genus Oncorhynchus; species Oncorhynchus tshawytscha. The sequence continues at coordinate 20,473,769 of NC_056445.1, forward strand.
TCCTCTCTACCTCTCTCTGTAGCCCTCTCCTCTCTACCTCTCTCTGTAGCTTCTCTGTAGCCTCTCACTCTGTAGCCTCTCACTCTCTACCTCTCTCTGTGGCCTCTCACTCTCTACCTCTCTCTGTAGCCTCTCTCTCTCTACCTCTCTCTCTGTAGCCTCTCCTCTCTCCTCTCTCTGTAGCCTCTCACTCTCTACCTCTCTCTGGCTTCTCTCTACCTCTCTCTGTGGCCTCTCACTCTCTACCTCTCTCTAGCCTCTCCTCTCTACCTCTCTCTGTAGCCTCTCTCTCTGCCTCTCCTCTGTGGCCTCTCCTCTCTACCTCTCTCTCTCTCACCTCTCTCTGGCCTCTCTCTCTCTACCTCTCTCTGGCCTCTCTCTCTCTACCCCTCTCTGTAGCCTCTCTCCTCTACCTCTCTCTCTGGCCTCTCTCCCTCTACATCTCTCTGTAGCCTCTCTCTCTACCTCTCTCTGTAGCCTCTCTCTCTCTACCTCTCTCTGTAGCCTCTCACTCTCTACCCCTCTCTGTGGCCTCTCTCCTCTACCTCTCTCTGTAGCCTCTCTCTCTCTACCCCTCTCTGTAGCCTCTCTCCTCTCTCTCTCTGTAGCCTCTCTCCTCTACCTCTGTAGCCTCTCTCCCTCTACCTCTCTCTGTAGCCTCTCTCTCTACCTCTCTCTGTAGCCTCTCTGTAGGCTCTCTCTGTAGCCTCTCACTCTCTACCTCTCTCTGTAGCCTCTCTCTGTATCCTCTCTCTCTACCTCTCGTTCTACCTCTCTCTCTATATACACACCTCTCTCTCTCTACGTCTCCCTCTACCTCTCTAATCTCTCTCTATCTCTCTCTAGCCTCTCACTCTGCCTCTCTCTGCCTCTCTCAATCTAGCTGCCTCTCTACCTCTCTCTGTAGCCTCTCACTCTCTCTACCTCTCTCTGTAGCCTCTCACTCCTCTACCTCTCTCTGTAGCCTCTCACTCTCTGCTCTCTCTGTGGCTCTCACTCTCTGCCTCTCTCTGTAGCCTCTCTGTAGCCTCTCCTCTCTACCTCTCTCTGTAGCCTCTCTGTAGCCTCTCACTCTCTACCTCTCTCTGTAGCCTCTCCTCTACCTCTCTCTGTAGCCTCTCACTCTCTACCCTCTCTGTAGCCTCTCTCCTCTCTACCTCTCTCTGTAGCCTCTCACTCTCTACACTCTCTCTGTAGCCTCTCTGTAGCCTCTCACTCTACCTCTCTGTAGCCTCTCTCCTCTACCTCTCTCTGTAGCCTCTCACTCTCTACCTCTCTCTGTAGCCTCTCTGTAGCCTCTCCTCTCTGCCTCTCTCTGTGGCCTCTCTGTGGCCTCTCTCTCTCTACCTCTCTCTGTAGCCTCTCTGTGGCCTCTCACTCTCTACCTCTCTCTGTAGCCTCTCTCCTCTACCTCTCTCTGTGGCCTCTCTGTGGCCTCTCCTCTCTACCTCTCTCTGTGGCATCTCACTCTCTACCTCTCTCTGTGGCCTCTGTCTCTCTACCTCTCTGTAGCCTCTCTCTACCTCTCTCTGTGGCCTCTCCTCTCTACCTCTCTCTGTGCCTCTCTCTCTCTACCTCTCTCTGTAGCCTCTCCTCTCTACCTCTCTCTGTAGCCTCTCTCTCTCTACCTCTCTCTGTGGCCTCTCCTCTCTACCTCTCTCTGTAGCCTCTCACTCTCTGCCTCCTCTGTAGCCTCTCTCTCTACCTCTCTCTTAGCCTAGCCTCAATCTCTACCTCTCTCTGTGGCCTCTCATCTCTGCCTCTCTCTGTAGCCTCTCACTCTCTACCTCTCTCTGTAGCTTCTCTGTGGCCTCTCGTTCTCCAGCCTCTCTCTCTAACTCTCTCTGTATCCTCTCACTCTCTACCTCTCTCTGGCCTCTCTCCTCTACCTCTCTCTGTAGCCTCTCTCTCTACCTCTCTCTGTAGCCTCTCACTCTCTACCTCTCTCTGTAGCCTCTCACTCTCTGCCTCTCTCTGTAGCCTCTCTCTAGCCTCCTCTCTACCTCTCTCTGTAGCCTCTCTCTCTACCTCTCTCTGTAGCCTCTCACTCTCTACCTCTCTCTGTAGCCTCTCTGTAGCCTCTCTCTCTCTACCTCTCTCTGTAGCCTCTCTCTCTACTCTCTCTGTAGCCTCTCTCTCTCTACCTCTCTCTGTGGCCTCTCTCTCTAGCCTCTCTGTAGCTCTCTCTCTCTACCTCTCTCTGTAGCTTCTCTCTAGCCTCTCACTCTGTAGCCTCTCACTCTCTACCTCTCTCTGTAGCCTCTCACTCTCTACATCTCTCTGTAGCCTCTCTCTGTAGCCTCTCACTCTGTGGCCTCTCACTCTCTACCTCTCTCTCTCTACCTCTCTCTGTGGCCTCTCTCTCTCTACCTCTCTCTGTAGCTCTCTCTCTGCCCTCTCTGTAGCCTCTCTCCTCTACCTCTCTCTGTAGCCTCTCTCCTCTGCCTCTCTCTCTGGCCTCTCTCTCTAGCTCTCTCTGTAGCCTCTCTCTACCTCTCTCTGTAGCCTCTCCTCTCTACCTCTCTCTGTAGCCTCTCTCTACCTCTCTCTACCTCTCTCTCTACCCATCTCTGTAGCCTCTCTCCTCACCTCTCTCTGTAGCCTCTCTCCCTCTACCTCTCTCTGTAGCCTCTCTCTACCTCTCTCTGTAGCCTCTCTGTAGGCTCTCTCTGTACCTCTCACTCTCTACCTCTCTCTGTAGCCTCTCACTCTCTGCCTCTCTGTAGCCCTCTCTGTATCCTCTCACGCTCTACCTTTTGTTCTACCTCTCTCTCTCTCTCTCGTCTCCCTCTACCTCTCTAATCTCTCTCTCTCTATCTCTCTCTAGACTCTCACTCTCTAGCCTCTCACTCTACCTCTCTCTGCCTCTCTCAATCTCGCTGCCTCTCTCTCTCTCACTGCCTTTCTCTCTCCTGCCTTTACCTCTCTACCTGTCTATCTCTCTCTAGCCTCTCTACCGCTCTCTAGCCTCTCTACCTCTCTCTGTAGCCTCTCTCCCTCTGCCTCTGTAGCCTCTCTCTCTACCTCTCTCTGTAGCCCTCTCTCTCTACCTCTCTCTCTGTAGCCTCTCACTCTCTACCTCTCTCTGTAGCCTCTCACTCTCTACCTCTCTCTGTGGCCTCTCTGTGGCCTCTCACTCTCTTCCTCTCTCTGTAGCCTCTCACTTTCTGCCTCTCTCTGTGGCCTCTCTGTGGCCTCTCTCTCTGCCTCTCTCTGCCCTCTCTCTACCTCTCTCTGTAGCCTCTCTCTCTCTACCTCTCTCTGTGGCCTCTCACTCTCTACCTCTCTCTGTAGCCTCTCACTCTCTACCTCTCTCTGTGGCTTCTCTGTAGCCTCTCTCTCTGTAGCCTCTCTCTCTACCTCTCTCTGTAGCCTCTCCTCTCTACCTCTCTCTGTGGCCTCTCTCTCTCTACCTCTCTGTGGCCTCTCACTCTCTACCTCTCTGTGGCCTCTCACTCTCTACCTCTCTCTGTAGCTTCTCTGTAGCCTCTCACTCTGTAGCCTCTCACTCTCTACCTCTCTCTGTAGCCTCTCACTCTCTACCTCTCTCTGTAGCCTCTCTCTGTAGCCTCTCACTCTGTAGCCTCTCCTCTCTACCTCTCTCTCTCTACCTCTCTCTGTAGCCTCTCTCTCTACCTCTCTCTGTGGCCTCTCTCTCTCTCTACCCCTCTCTGTGGCCTCTCTCCTCTACCTCTCTCTCTAGCCTCTCTCCTCTACGTCTCTCTGTGGCCCTCTCTCTCTACCTCTCTCTGTGGCCTCTCTCTCTCTACCTCTCTCTGTAGCCTCTCACTCTCTACCCCTCTCTGTAGCCTCTCCCTCTACCTCTCTGTAGCCTCTCTCTCTCTACCCCTCTCTGTAGCCTCTCTCCCTCTACCTCTCTCTGTAGCCTCTCTCCTCTACCTCTCTCTGTAGCCTCTCTCCCTCTACCTCTCTCTGTAGCCTCTCTCTCTACCTCTCTCTGTAGCCTCTCTGTGGCTCCTCTGTAGCCTCTCACTCTCTACCTCTCTCTGTAGCCTCTCTCTGTATCCTCTCACTCTCTACCTCTCGTTCTACCTCTCTCTCTATATACACCTCTCTCTCTCTCTCTCTACGTCTCCCTCTACCTCTCTAATCTCTCTCTATCTCTCTCTGCCTCTCACTCTACCTCTCTCTGCCTCTCAATCTCGCTGCCTCTCTACCTCTCTGTAGCCTCTCCTCTCTACCTCTCTCTGTAGCCTCTCACTCTCTACCTCTCTCTGTAGCCTCTAAATCTCTACCTCTCTCTGTAGCCTCTCACTCTCTACCTCTCTCTGTAGCCTCTCTGTAGCCTCTCACTCTCTACCTCTCTCTGTAGCCTCTCTGTAGCCTCTCCTCTCTACCTCTCTCTGTAGCCTCTCCTCTACCTCTCCTGTAGCCTCTCACTCTCTACCCCTCTCTGTGGCCTCTCTCCCTCTACCTCTCTCTGGCCTCTCACTCTCCTCCTCTGTAGCCTCTCTGTAGCTCTCACTCTCTACCTCTCTCTGTAGCCTCTCTCCTCTGCCTCTCTCTGTGGCCCTCTGTGCCCTCTCTCTACCTCTCTCTGTAGCCTCTCTGTAGCCTCTCTCTCTACCTCTCTCTGTAGCCTCTCTGTGGCCTCTCACTCTCTACCTCTCTCTGTAGCCTCTGTAGCCTCTCACTCTCTACCTCTCTCTGTAGCCTCTCTCCCTCTACCTCTCTCTGTAGCCTCTCTGTAGCCTCTCACTCTCTACCTCTCTCTGTGGCATCTCACTCCTCTACCTCTCTCTGTAGCCTCTATCTCTCTACCTCTCTCTGTAGCCTCTCCTCTCTACCTCTCTCTGTAGCCTCTCACTCTCTACCTCTCTCTGTAGCCTCTCTCTCTCTACCTCTCTCTGTAGCCTCTCACTCTCTACCTCTCACTGTAGCCTCTCTCTCTGCCTCTCTCTGTAGCCTCTCACTCTCTACCTCTCTGTAGCCTCTCTCTCTACCTCTCTCTGTAGCCTCTCACTCTCTACCTCTCTGTAGCCTCTCACTCTCTGCCTCTCTCTGTAGCCTCTCTCTCTCTACCTCTCTCTGTAGCCTCTCACTCTCTACCTCTCACTGTAGCCTCTCTCTCTACCTCTCTCTGTAGCCTCTCCTCTCTGCCTCTCTCTGTAGCCTCACTCTCTGCCTCTCTCTGTAGCCTCTCTCTCTCTACCTCTCTCTGTAGCCTCCTCCTCTCTGCCTCTCTGTAGCCTCTCCTCTCTACCTCCCTCTGTAGCCTCTCTCTCTACCTCTCTCTGTAGCCTCTCACTCTCTGCCCTCTCTGTAGCCTCACTCTCTGCCTCTCTCTGCCAGCCTCTCCTCTCTACCTCTCTGTGAGCTTCTCTGTGGCCTCTCATCTGTGGCCTCTATCTCTCTAACTCTCTCTGTATCCTCTCACTCTGCACCTCTCTCTGTAGCCTCTCACTCTCTACCTCTCTCTGTAGCCTCTCTCTGTAGCCTCTCACTCTGTGGCCTCTCACTCTCTACCTCTCTCTGTGGCCTCTCTCCCTCTACCTCTCTCTGTAGCCTCTCTCTCTCTACCTCTCTCTGTGGCCTCTCTCTCTGCCCCTCTCTGTGGCCTCTCCTCTACCTCTCTCTGTGGCCTCTCCTCTACCTCTCTCTGTTGCCTCTCTCCTCTACCTCTCTCTGTAGCCTCTCTCTCTACCCTCTCTCTGTGCCCTCTGTGGCCTCTCCTCTCTGCCTCTCTGTGGCCTCTCTGTGGCCTCTCACTCTCTACCTCTCTCTGTGGCCTCTCTCTCTACCTCTCTCTGTAGCCTCTCACTCTCTACCTCTCTCTGTGCCTCTGTAGCCTCTCACTCTACCTCTGCCTCTCTGTGGCCTCTCTCTCTACCTCTCTCTCTGGCCTCTCTCTACCTCTCTGTAGCCTCTCACTCTCTACCTCTCTCTGTAGCCTCTCTCTCTACCTCTCTGTAGCTTCTGTGTAGCCTCTTCACGCCTCATCTCTACCTCTCTCTGTAGCCTCTCACTCTACATCTCTCTGTAGCCTCTCTCTGTAGCCTCTCACTCTGTGCCTCTCCTCTCTACCTCTCTCTCTCTACCTCTCTCTGTAGCCTCTCTCTCTCTACTCTCTCTGTAGCTCTCTCTCTCTACCTCACTCTGTAGCCGCTCTCTCTCTACCCCTCTCTGTAGCCTCTCTCCCTCTACCTCTCTCTGTGGCCTCTCTCCTCTACCTCTCTCTGTAGCCTCTCTCTCTACCTCTCTCTGTAGCCTCTCTCTCTCTACCCATCTCTGTGGCCTCTCTCCCTCTACCTCTCTCTGTGGCCTCTCTCTCTACCTCTCTCTGTAGCCTCTCTGTAGGCTCTCTCTGTAACCTCTCACTCTCTACCTCTCTCTGTAGCCTCTCACTCTCTGCCTCTCTCTGTATCCTCTCTCTGTATCCTCTCACGCTCTACCTTTTGTTCTACCTCTCTCTCTCTCTCTACGTCTCCCTCTACCTCTCTAATCTCTCTCTCTATCTCTCTCTAGACTCTCACTCTCTAGCCTCTCACTCTACCTCTCTCTGCCTCTCTCAATCTCGCTGCTCTCTCTCTCTCACTGCCTTTCTCTCTCCACTGCCTTTACCTCTCTACCTGTCTATCTCTCTCTAGCCTCTCTGCCGCTCTCTGGCCTCTCTACCTCTCTGTGGCCTCTCTCCTCTACCTCTGTAGCCTCTCTCTCTACCTCTCTCTGTAGCCTCTCTCTCTCTACCTCTCTCTGTAGCCTCTCACTCTCTACACCTCTCTGTAGCCTCTCACTCTCTACCTCTCTGTGGCCTCTCTGTAGCCTCTCACTCTCTACCTCTCTCTGTGGCCTCTCACTTTCTACCTCTCTCTGTAGCCTCTCTGTGGCCTCTCACTCTCTACCTCCTCTCTCTACCTCTCTCTTTAGCCTCTCTCTCTCTACCTCTCTCTGTGGCCTCTCACTCTCTACCTCTCTCTGTAGCCTCTGTAGCCTCTCACTCTCTACCTCTCTCTGTAGCCTCTCTCTCTACCTCTCTCTGTGGCCTCTCTCTCTCTACCTCTCTCTGTAGCCTCTCACTCTCTACCTCTCTCTGTAGCCTCTCCTCTCTACCTCTCTCTGTAGCTTCTCTGTAGCCTCTCACTCTGTGGCCTCTCCTCTCTACCTCTCTCTGTGGCTTCTCACTCTCTACCTCTCTTGGCCTCTCTCTCTCTACCTCTCTCTGTAGCCTCTCACCCTGTAGCCTACTCACTCTCTACCTCTCTCTGTAGCCTCTCACTCTCTACCTCTCTCTGTGGCTTCTCTGTAGCCTCTCACTCTGTAGCCTCTCACTCTCTACCTCTCTCTGTAGCCTCTCACTCTCTACCTCTCTCTGTAGCCTCTCTCTGTGGCCTCTCTCTGTAGCCTCTCACTCTCTACCTCTCTCTCTCTACCTCTCTCTGTAGCCTCTCTCTCTCTACCTCTCTCTGTACCTCTCTCTCTCTACCTCTCTCTGTAGCCTCTCTCCCTCTACCTCTCTCTCTGGCCTCTCTCCTCTACATCTCTCTGTAGCCTCTCTCTCTACCTCTCTCTGTGGCCTCTCTCTCTCTACCTCTCTCTGTAGCCTCTCACTCTCTACCCTCTCTGTAGCCTCTCTCCCTCTACCTCTCTCTCTACCCCTCTCTGTAGCCTCTCTCCCTCTACCTCTCTCTGTAGCCTCTCTCCTCTACCTCTCTCTGTGGCCTCTCTCCTCTACCTCTCTCTGTAGCCTCTCTCTCTACCTCTCTCTGTAGCCTCTCTGTAGGCTCTCTCTGTAACCTCTCACTCTCTACCTCTCTGTAGCCTCTCTCTGTATCCTCTCACTCTCTACCTCTCGTTCTACCTCTCTCTCTATATACACACTCTCTCTCTCTCTCTCTCTACGTCTCCCTCTACCTCTCTAATCTCTCTCTATCTCTCTCTAGCCTCTCCTCTACCTCTCTCTGCCTCTCTCAATCTCGCTGCCTCTCTACCTCTCTCTGTGGCTCTCACTCTCTACCTCTCTCTGTGGCCTCTCACTCTCTACCTCTCTCTGTAGCCTCTCACTCTCTACCTCTCTCTGTGCCTCTCACTCTCTACCTCTCTGTAGCCTCTCTGTAGCCTCTCACTCTCTACCTCTCTGTAGCCTCTCTGTAGCCTCTCTCTCTGCTGTCTCTCTGTGCCTCTCTGCCTCTCTCTGTGGCCTCTCCTCTCTACTCCCTCTCTCTGCCTCCTCCCTCTACCTCTCTGTGGCCTCTCTCTCTACCTCTCTGTAGCCTCTCTGTAGCCTCTCACTCTCTACCTCTCTCTGTAGCCTCTCTCCCTCTACCTCTCTCTGTAGCCTCTCTGTAGCCTCTCACTCTCTACCTCTCTCTGTAGCCTCTCTGTGGCCTCTCCTCTCTACCTCTCTCTGTAGCCTCTCTGTGGCCTCTCACTCTCTGCTCTCTCTGTAGCCTCTCTCCCCTCTACCTCTCTCTGTAGCCTCTCTGTAGCCTCTCACTCTCTACCTCTCTCTGTGGCCTCTCACTCTCTACCCCTCTCTGTAGCCTCTCTCCTCTACCTCTCTGTAGCCTCTCACTCTCTACCTCTCTCTCTGTAGCCTCTCTGTAGCCTCTCCTCTCTACCTCTCTCTGTAGCCTCTCACTCTACCTCTCTCTGTAGCCTCTCACTCTCTGCCTCTCTGTAGCCTCTCTCCTCTACCTCTCTCTGTAGCCTCTCTCCCTCTACCTCTCTCTAGCCTCTCTCCCTCTACCTCTCTCTGTGGCCTCTCTCTCTACCTCTCTCTGTAGCCTCTCCCTCTACCTCTCTGTAGCCTCTCTCTCTCTACCTCTCTCTGTAGCCTCTCTCTACCTCTCTCTGTGGCCTCTCCTCTCTACCTCTCTCTGTAGCCTCTCACTCTCTACACTCTCTCTGTAGCCTCTCACTCTCTGCCTCTCTCTGTAGCCTCTCTCTGTGGCCTCTCCTCTGCAGCCTCACTCTCTACCTCTCTGTAGCCTCTCTCCCTCTACCTCTCTCTGTAGCCTCTCTCCCTCTACCTCTCTGTAGCCTCTCTCTACCCTCTCTCTCTGTCTCTCTCTCTCTCTCTCTGTAGCCTCTCTCTCTACCTCTCTCTGTGGCCTCTCACTCTCTACCTCACTGTAGCCTCTCTCTCTACCTCTCTCTGTGGCCTCTCCTCTCTACCTCTCTCTGTATCCTCTCTCTCTCTACCTCTCTCTGTAGCCTCTCACTCTCTACCTCTCTCTGTGGCCTCTCTCTGTAGCCTCTCACTCTGTAGCCTCTCTAGCCTCTCTACCTCTCTCTGTGGCCTCTCTCCTCTACCTCTCTCTGTAGCCTCTCTCTCTCTCTACCTCTCTCTGTAGCCTCTCTCTCTCTGCCCCTCTCTGTGGCCTCTCTCCCTCTACCTCTCTCTGTAGCCTCTCTCCTCTACCTCTCTCTGTAGCCTCTCTCTCTACCTCTCTCTGTAGCCTCTCACTCTCTACCTCTCTCTGTAGCCTCTCACTCTCTACCTCTCTCTGTAGCCCTCACTCTCTACCTCTCTCTGTAGCCTCTCACTCTCTACCTCTCTCTGTAGCCTCTCACTCTCTACCTCTCTCTGTAGCCTCTCTCTGTAGCCTCTCTCTCCAGCCTCTCACTCTCTACCTCTCTCTGTAGCCTCTCTCTCTACCCTCTCTCTGTAGCCTCTCACCCCTCTACCTCTCTCTGTAGCCTCTCTCTCTCTACCTCTCTCTGGCATCTCTCTCTCTGACTCTCTCTGTAGCATCTCTCTCTCTACCTCTCTCTGTAGCCTCTCTCTCTCTACCTCTCTAGCCCTCTCTCTCTACCTCTCTCTGTAGCCTCTCTCCCTCTACCTCTCTCTGTAGCCTCTCTCTCTACCTCTCTCTGTAGCCTCTCTCTCTACCTCTCTCTGTAGCCTCTCTCTCTACCTCTCTCTGTAGCCTCTCAGTCTCTACCCCTCTCTGTAGCCTCTCTCCCTCTACCTCTCTCTGTGGCCTCTCTCTCTCTACCTCTCTCTGTAGCCTCTCTCTCTACCTCTCTCTGTAGCCTCTCTCTCTCTACCTCTCTCTGTAGCCTCTCACTCTCTACCTACCTCTCTCTGTAGCCTCTCACTCTCTACCTCTCTCTGTAGCCTCTCTCTCTACCTCTCTCTGTAGCCTCTCACTCTCTACCTCTCTCTGTGGCCTCTCCTCTCTACCTCTCTCTGTAGCCTCTCACTGTCTACCTCTCTCTGTAGCTCTCTGTAGGCTCTCTCTGTAGCCTCTCACTCTCTACCTCTCTCTGTAGCCTCTCACTCTCTACCTCTCTCTGTAGCCTCTCACTCTCTACCTCTCTCTGTAGCCTCTCTCTCTACCTCTCTCTGTAGCCTCTCACTCTCTACCTCTCTCTGTAGCCTCTCCACTCTACACTCTCTCTGTAGCCTCTCACTCTCTACCTCTCTCTGTAGCCTCTCACTGTCTACCTCTCTCTGTAGCCTCTCTGTAGGCTCTCTCTGTAGCCTCTCACTCTCTACCTCTCTCTGTAGCCTCTCACTCTCTACCTCTCTGTAGCCTCTCACTGTCTACTCACCTCTTTCTGTAGCCTCTCTGTAGGCTCTCTCTGTCAGCCTCTCACTCTCTACCTCTCTGTAGCCTCTCACTCTCTACCTCTCTCTGTAGCCTCTCACTCTCTACCTCTCTGTAGCCTCTCACTCTCTACCTCTCTCTGTAGCCTCTCTGTAGGCTCTCTCTGTATCCTCTCACGCTCTACCTCTCGTTCTACCCTCTCTCTAGATGCACACTCTCTCTCTCTCTCTCGTCTCCCTCTACCTCTCTAATCTCTCTCTCTCTATCTCTCTAGACTCTCACTCTCAGCCTCCTCTACCTCTCTCTCCTCTCTCTCTCGCTGCCTCTCTCTCTCTCTCACTGCCTTTCTCTCTCCGCTGCCTTTTACCTCTACCTGTCTCTCTCTCTAGCCTCTCTACCGCTCTCTAGCTCTCTACCGCTCCTAGCCTCTCTACCGCTCTCTAGCCTCTCTACCGCTCTCTAGGCTCTCTAGCTCTCTACCTCTCTCTAGGCTCTCTCTCTGTAGCCTCTCACTCTCTACCTCTATCTGTAGCCTCTCTCTCTACCTCTCTCTGTAGCCTCTCACTCTCTACCTCTCTCTGTAGCCTCTCACTCTCTACCTCTCTGTAGCCTCTCTGTAGCCTCTCACTCTCTACCTCTCTCTGTAGCCTCTCCTCTCTACCTCTCTCTGTAGCCTCTCTCTCTCTGCCTCTCTCTGTAGCCTCTCACTCTCTACCTCTCTCTGTAGCCTCACTCTGCCCCTCTCTGTAGCCTCTCTCTCCTCTACCTCTCTCTGTAGCCTCTCTCCCTCTACCTCTCTGTAGCCTCTCTCCCTCACTCTCTCTACCTCTCTGTAGCCTCTCTCTCTGCCTCTCTCTGTAGCCTCTCCTCTCTACCTCTCTGTAGCCAGCTCTCTCTACCTCTCTCTGTAGCCTCTCACTCTCTACCTCTCTCTGTAGCCTCTCTCTCTCTACCTCTCTCTGTAGCCTCCTCTCTCTACCTCTCTCTAGCCTCTCTCTACCTCTCTCTGTAGCCTCTCTCCCTCTACCTCTCTCTGTAGCTCCCCTCTCCCTCTACCTCTCTCTGTAGCCTCTCTCCCTCTACCTCTCTCAGTAGCATCTCTCTACCTCCTCTGTAGCCTCTCTCTCTACCTCTCTCTGTTGCCTCTCTCTCTACCTCTCTCTGTTAGCCTCTCACTCTACCTCTCTCTGTAGCCTCTCACTCTCTACCTCTCTCTCTTATATACTCTCTACCTCTCTGTGGCCTCTCACTCTCTACCTCTCTCTGTAGCCTCTCGCTCTCTACCCCTCTCTGTAGCCTCTCTCCTCTACCTCTCTCTGTAGCCTCTCTCTCTCTACCTCTCTATAGCCTCTCTCTCTCTAACTCTCTCTAGCCTCTCTCTCTACCTCTCTCTGTAGCCTCTCTCTCTCTACCTCTCTCTGTAGCCTCTCACTCTCTACCTCTCTCTGTAGCCTCTCACTCTCTACCTCTCTCTGTAGCCTCTCACTGTCTACCTCTCTCTGTAGCCTCTCTGTAGGCTCTCTCTGTAGCCTCTCACTCTCTACCTCTCGTTCTACCTCTCTCTCTAGATACACTCTCTCTCTCTCTCTCGTCTCCCTCTACCCTCTCTAATCTCTCTCTCTACGTCTCCCTCTACCTCTCTAATCTCTCTCTCTCTATCTCTCTCTAGACTCTCACTCTCTAGCCTCTCACTCTACCTCTCTCTGCTCTCTCAATCTTGCTGCCTCTCTCTCTCTCACTGCCTTTCTCTCTCCCACTGCCTTTACCTCTACCTGTCTCTCTCTCTAGCCTCTCTGCACCGCTCTCTAGCCTCTCTACCTCTCTCTGTAGCCTCTCTCCCTCTGCCTCTCTCTGTGGCCTCTCTCTGCCTCTCTCTGTGGCCTCTCTCTCTACCTCTCTCTGTAGCCTCTCACTCTCTACCTCTCTCTGTAGCCTCTCACTCTCTACCTCTCTCTGTAGCCTCTCTGTGGCCTCTCACTCTCTGCCTCTCTCTGTAGCCTCTCACTCTCTACCTCTCTCTGTAGCCTCTCTGTAGCCTCTCACTCTCTACCTCTCTCTCTACCTCTCTGTAGCCTCTCTCTCTCTACCTCTCTCTGTAGCCTCTCACTCTCTACCTCTCTCTGTAGCCCTCTCTGTAGCCTCTCTCTACCTCTCTCTGTAGCCTCTCCTCTCTGCCTCTCTCTGTAGCCTCTCACTCTCCTACCTCTCTCTCCCAGCTTCTCTGTAGCCTCTCACTCTGTAGCCTCTCACTCTCTACCCTCTCTGTAGCCTCTCCTCTACCTCTCTCTGTAGCCTCTCTCTGTAGCCTCTCACTCTGTAGCCTCTCACTCTCTACCTCTCTCTCTCTACCTCTCTCTGTAGCCTCTCTCTCTCTACCCTCTCTCTGTAGCCTCTCTCCCTCTACCTCTCTCTCTGGCTCTCTCTCTCTCTCTACATCTCTCTGTAGCCTCTCTCTCTACCTCTCTCTGTAGCCTCTCTCCCTCTACCTCTCTCTGTAGCCTCACTCTCTACCTCTCTCTGTATCCTCTCACTCTCTACCTCTCGTTCTACCTCTCTCTCTAGATACACACCTCTCTCTCTCTCTCTACGTCTCCCTCTACCTCTCTAATCTCTCTCTCTCTATCTCTCTCTAGACTCTCATCTCTAGCTGTTTCTCACTCTACCTCCTCTCTGCCTCTCTCAATCTCGCTGCCTCTCTCTCTCTCTCACTGCCTTTCTCTCTCTCACTGCCTTTACCTCTCTGCCTGTCTATCTCTCTCTAGCCTCTCTCCGGCTCTCCTAGCCTCTCTGCCGCTCTCTAGCCTCTCTACCGCTCTCTGCCCTCTGCCGCTCCTCTGGCCTCTCTACCGCTCTCTGGGCTCTCTGCCGCTCTCCTGGCCTCTCTACCGCTCTCTGGCCTCTCTGCAGCTCTCTAGCCTCTCTCGCTCTGGGCTCTACCGCTCTGGGCTCTCTACCGGCTCTCTGGCCTCTCTGCTCTCTAGCCTCTCTACCGCTCTCTAGCCTCTCTCCCTCTACCCTCTCTGCTTACTCTCTCTCTCCATAGCCTCTCTCTCTCTCTACCTCTCTCTGTAGCCCTCTCTCTCTACCTCTATCTGTAGCCTCGCTCTCTCTACCTCTATCTGTAGCCTCTGTCTCTCTACCTCTCTCTGTAGCCTCTCACTCTCTTCCTCTCTCTGTAGCCTCTCACTCTCTAATTCCCTCTCTGTAGGCTCTCTCCCTCTACCTCTCTGTAGCCTCTCTCTCTCTACCTCTCTCTCTAGCCTCTCTCTCTACCTCTCTCTGTAGCCTCTCTCTCTCACCTCTCCTCTGTAGCCTCTCCTCTCCACTCTCTCTGTAGCCTCTCACTCTGCACCTCTCTCTCTAGCCTCTCACTCTACCTCTCTCTGTAGCCTCTCACTCTCTACCTCTCTCTGTAGCCTCTCACTGTCTACCTCTCTCTGTAGCCTCTGTAGGCTCTCTCTGAGCCTCTCACTCTACCTCTCGTTCTACCTCTCTCTCTCTAGATACACACCTCTCTCTCTCTCTCTCGTCTCCCTCTACCTCTCTAATCTCTCTCTATCTATCTCTCTCTAGACTCTCCTCTCCTAGCCTCTCACTCTACCTCTCTCTGCCTCTCTCCAATCTGCTGCCTCTCTCTCTCACTGCCTTTCTCTCTCCCTGCCTTTACCTCTCTACCTGTCTATCTCTCTCTAGCCTCAAACGCTCTCTAAGCTCTCTACCGCTCTCTAGCCTCTCTACCGCTCTCTAGGCTCTCTCTTCTCTACCCTCTCTAGGCTCTCTCTCTGTAGCCTCTCTACCTCTTTAGCCTCTACCGCTCTCTAGGCTCTCTCTCTTTAGCCTCTCTACCTCTAGGCTCTCTCTTTAGCCTCTCTGCAGCTCTAGCCTCTCTGCCGCTCTCTAGCCTCTCTCGCTCTGGGCTCTCTCTCTTTATGCCTCTCTACCGCTCTCTAGGCTCTCTCTCTCTGGCTTCTCTACCTCTCTCTAGGCTCTCTCTTTAGCCTCTCTACTGCTCTCTAGCCTCTCCACCGCTCTCTAGCCTCTCTACCGCTCTCTAGCCTCTCTACCGCTCTAGCCTCTCTACCGCTCTCTAGCCTCTCTGCAGCTCTCTAGCCTCTACCGGCTCTCTAGTCTCTCTGCTCTCTAGGCTCTCTACCGCTCTCTAGCCTCTACCGCTCTCTAGCCTCTCTACCGCTCTCTAGGCTCTCTGCCTCTCTGGGCTCTCTACCGCTCTCTAGGCTCTCTACCTCTCTCTAGGCTCTCTACCGCTCTCTAGCTTCTCTTCCTCTCTCTAGGCTCTCTCTCTTTCGCCTCTCTACCTCTCTTTAGCCTCTCACTCTCTACCTCTCTCTGTAGCCTCTCACTCTCTACCTCTCTCTGTAGCCTCTCACTCTCTACCTCTCTCTGTAGCCTCTCTGTAGTCTCACTCTGTAGCCTCTCTCTCTACTCTCTCTGTAGCCTCTCTCTACCTCTCTCTGTAGCCTCTCTCTCTCTACTCTCTCTGTAGCCTCTCTCTCTACTTCTCTCTGTAGCCTCTCTCTCTACTTCTCTCTGTAGCCTCTCTCTCTCTACCTCTCTCTGTAGCCTCTCTCTCTACCTCTCTCTGTAGCCTCTCTCCCTCTACCTCTCTCTGTAGCCTCTCTCTCTCTCTCTCTCTGTAGCCTCTCTCTCTACTTCTCTGTAGCCTCTCACTCTCTACCTCTCTGTAGCCTCTCTCTCTCTACCTCTCTCTGTAGCCTCTCTCTCTACCTCTCTGTAGCCTCTCTCTCTACCTCTCTCTGTAGCCTCTCTCTCTACCTCTCTCTGTAGCCTCTCACTCTACCCTCTCTGTAGCCTCTCACTCTACCTCTCTCTGTAGCCTCTCCTCTCTACCTCTCTCTGTAGCCTCTCTCTCTCTACCTCTCTCTGTAGCCTCTCTCTCTACCTCTCTGTAGCCTCTCACTCTCTACCTCTCTCTGTAGCCTCTCACTCTCTACCCTCTCTGTAGCCTCTCACTCTCTACCTCTCTCTGTAGCCTCTCTGTAGCCTCTCACTCTCTAACCTCTCTCTGTAGCCTCTCTCTCTACCTCTCTCTGTAGCCTCTCTCTCTACCTCTCTCTGTAGCCTCTCTCTCTCTACTCTCTCTGTAGCCTCTCACTCTCTACCTCTCTCTGTAGCCTCTCCTCTACCTCTCTCTGTAGCCTCTCTCTCTACCTCTCTCTGTAGCCTCTCTCGCTCTACCTCTCTCTGTAGCCCTCTCTCTGTAGCCTCTCGCTCTACCTCTCTCTGTAGCCTCTCACTCTCTCTACCTCTCTCTGTAGCCTCTCACTCTCTACCTCTCACTGTAGCCTCTCTCTCTACCTCTCTCTGTAGCCTCTCTCTACCTCTCTCTGTAGCCTCTCGCTCTACTCTCTCTGTAGCCTCTCACTCTCTCTACCTCTCTCTGTAGCCTCTCACTCTCTACCTCTCACTGTAGCCTCTCTCTCTACCTCTCTCTGTAGCCTCTCACTCTCTACCTCTCTATGTAGCCTCTCTCTCTACCTCTCTCTGTAGCTCTCACTCTCTACCTCTCTGTAGCCTTTCACTCTCTACCTCTCTCTGTAGCTTCTCACTCTCTACCTCTCTCTGTAGCCTCTCACTCTACCTCTCTCTGTAGCCCTCTCTCTCTAGGCCTCTCTGTAGCCTCTCTCTCTACCTCTCTCTGTAGCCTCTCACTCTACCTCTCTCTGTAGCCTCCTCTCTACCTCTCTCTGTAGCCTCTCACTCTCTACCTCTCTCTGTAGCCTCTCTCTCTCTACCTCTCTCTGTAGCCTCTCACTCTCTACCTCTCTCTGTATCCTCTCTCTCTCTCTCTGTAGCCTCTCTGTAGCCTCTCTCTACCTCTCTCTGTAGCCTCTCTCTCTACCTCTCTCTGTAGCCTCTCACTCTCTCTACCTCTCTCTGTAGCCTCTCACTCTCTACCTCTCTCTGTAGCCTCTCACTCTACCTCTCTCTGTAGCTTCTCTGTAGCCTCTCACTCTGTAGCCTCTCACTCTCTACCTCTCTCTGTAGCCTCTCACTCTACCTCTCTCTGTAGCCTCTCTCTGTAGCCTCTCACTCTGTAGCCTCTCACTCTCTACTCTCTCTCTCTACCTCTCTCTGTAGCCTCTCTCTCTCTACCTCTCTCTGTAGCCTCTCTCTCTCTCTACCCCTCTCTGTAGCCTCTCTCCCTCTACCTCTCTCTCTAGCTCTCTCTCTCTACATCTCTCTGTAGCCTCTCTCTCTACCTCTCTCTGTAGCCTCTCTCCCTCTACCTCTCTCTGTAGCCTCACTCTCTACCTCTCTCTGTAGCCTCTCTCTGTATCCTCTCACTCTCTACCTCTCGTTCTACCTCTCTCTCTAGATACACACCTCTCTCTCTCTCTACGTCTCCCTCTACCTCTCTAATCTCTCTCTCTCTATCTCTCTCTAGACTCTCACTCTCTAGCCTCTCACTCTACTCTCTCTCTGCCTCTCTCAATCTCGCTGCCTCTCTCTCTCACTGCCTTTCTCTCTCACTGCCTTTACCTCTCTACCTGTCTATCTCTCTCTAGCCTCTCTACCGCTCTCTAGCCTCTCTACCGCTCTCCTAGCCTCTCTACCGCTCTCTAGCCTCTCTGCAGCTCTCTAACCTCTCTACCCGCTCTCTCTGGGCTCTCTCTCGCTCTCTAGCCTCTCTCCGCTCTCTCTAGCCTCTCTACCGCTCTCTAGCCTCTCTACCGCTCTCTAGGGCTCTCTACCGCTCTCTAGGCTCTCTCGCTCTCTAGCCTCTCACCGCTCTCTAGCCTCTCTACCGCTCTCTAGCCTCTCTCCCTCTACCTCTCTCTGTAGCCTCTCTCTCTCTACCTCTCTCTGTAGCCTCTCTCTCTCTACCTCTCTCTGTAGCCTCTCACTCTCTACCTCTATCTGTAGCCTCTCGCTCTCTCTACCTCTCTCTGTAGCCTCTCACTCTCTACCTCTCTCTGTAGCCTCTCACTCTCTACCTCTCTCTGTAGCCTCTCACTCTCTACCCTCTCTGTAGGCTCTCTCCTCTACCTCTCTCTAGCCTCTCTCTCTCTACTCTCTCTCTGTAGCCTCTCTCTCTCTACCTCTCTCTGTAGCCTCTCTCTCTCTACCTCTCTCTGTAGCCTCTCACTCTCTACCTCTCTCTGTAGCCTCTCACTCTCTACCTCTCTCTGTAGCCTCTCACTCTCTACCTCTCTCTGTAGCCTCTCACTCTCTACCTCTCTCTGTAGCCTCTCACTGTCTACCTCTCTCTGTAGCCCTCTGTAGGCTCTCTCTGTAGCCTCTCACTCTCTACCTCTCGTTCTACCTCTCTCTCTCTAGATACACACTCTCTCTCTCTCTCTACGTCTCCCTCTACCTCTCTAATCTCTCTCTATCTATCTCTCTCTAGACTCTCACTCTCTAGCCTCTCACTCTACCTCTCTCTGCCTCTCTCAATCTCGCTGCCTCTCTCTCTCACTGCCTTTCTCTCTCCCACTGCCTTTACCTCTCTACCTGTCTATCTCTCTCTAGCCTCTCTACCGCTCTCTGGGCTCTCTACCGCTCTCTAGCCTCTCTACCGCTCTCTAGGCTCTCTCTAGCTTCTCTACCTCTCTCTAGGCTCTCTCTCTGTAGCCTCTCTACCTCTCTTTAGCCTCTCTACCGCTCTCTAGGGCTCTCTCTTTAGCTCTCTACCTCTCTCTAGGCTCTCTCTCTTTAGCCTCTCTACCGCGCTCTAGCCTCTCTACCGCTCTCTAGCCTCTCTACCGCTCTCTAGGCTCTCTCTCTTTAGCCTCTCTACCGCTCTCTAGGCTCTCTCTCTCTAGCTTCTCTACCTCTCTCTAGGCTCTCTCTTTAGCCTCTCTACCGCTCTCTAGCCTCCACCGCTCTCTAGCCTCTCTACCGCTCTCTAGCCTCTCTGCCGCTCTCTAGCCTCTCTACCGCTCTCTAGCCTCTCTACCGCTCTCTAGTCTCTCTACCGCTCTCTAGGCTCTCTACCGCTCTCTAGCCTCTCTACCGCTCTCTAGCCTCTCTACCGCTCTCTAGGCTCTCTACCCTCTCTCTAGGCTCTCTACCGCTCTCTAGGGCTCTCTACCTCTCTCTGGGCTCTCTACCGCTCTCTAGCTTCTCTTCCTCTCTCTAGGCTCTCTCTCTTTCGCCTCTCTACCTCTCTTTAGCCTCTCACTCTCTACCTCTCTCTGTAGCCTCTCACTCTCTACCTCTCTCTGTAGCCTCTCACTCTCTACCTCTCTCTGTAGCCTCTCTGTAGTCTCTCACTCTGTAGCCTCTCCTCTCTACCTCTCTCTGTAGCCCTCTCTCTCTACCTCTCTCTGTAGCCTCTCTCTCTCTACCTCTCTCTGTAGCCTCTCTCTACTTCTCTCTGTAGCCTCTCTCTCTACCTCTCTCTGTAGCCTCTCTCTCTACCTCTCTCTGTAGCCTCTCTCCCTCTACCTCTCTCTGTAGCCTCTCTCTCTCTACCTCTCTCTGTAGCCTCTCTCTCTACTTCTCTCTGTAGCCTCTCACTCTCTACCTCTCTCTGTAGCCTCTCTCTCTACCTCTCTCTGTAGCTCTCTCTCTCTACCTCTCTCTGTAGCCTCTCTCTACCTCTCTCTGTAGCCTCTCTCTCTACCTCTCTCTGTAGCCTCTCACTCTACCTCTCTCTGTAGCCTCTCACTCTACCTCTCTCTGTAGCCTCTCACTCTCTACCTCTCTCTGTAGCTCTCTCTCTCTCTACCTCTCTCTGTAGCCTCTCTCTCTCTACCTCTCTCTGTAGCCTCTCACTCTCTACCTCTCTCTGTAGCCTCTCACTCTCTACCTCTCTCTGTAGCCTCTCACTCTCTACCTCTCTCTGTAGCCTCTCTGTAGCCTCTCACTCTCTACCTCTCTCTGTAGCCTCTCTCTACCTCTCTCTGTAGCCTCTCTCTCTACCTCTCTCTGTAGCTCTCTCTCTACCTCTCTCTGTAGCCTCTCACTCTCTACCTCTCTCTGTAGCCTCTCACTCTCTACCTCTCTCTAGCCTCTCTCCTCTACCTCTCTCTGTAGCCTCTCTCTCTACCTCTCTCTGTAGCCTCTCTCGCTCTACCTCTCTCTGTAGCCTCGCTCTACCCTCTCTGTAGCCTCTCACTCTCTCTACCTCTCTCTGTAGCCTCTCACTCTCTACCTCTCACTGTAGCCTCTCTCTCTACCCTCTCTGTAGCCTCTCTCTCTACCTCTCTCTGTAGCCTCTGCTCTACCTCTCTCTGTAGCCTCTCACTCTCTACCTCTCTCTGTAGCCTCTCTCTCTACCTCTCACTGTAGCCTCTCTCTCTACCTCTCTCTGTAGCCTCTCACTCTCTACCTCTCTATGTAGCCTCTCTCTACCTCTCTCTGTAGCCTCTCACTCTCTACCTCTCTCTGTAGCCTTTCACTCTCTACCTCTCTGTAGCTTCTCACTCTACCTCTCTCTGTAGCCTCTCACTCTCTACCTCTCTCTGTAGCCTCTCTCTCTCTACCTCTCTCTGTAGCCTCTCACTCTCTACCTCTCTCTGTAGCCTCTCACTCTCTACCTCTCTCTGTAGCCTCTCTCTCTACCTCTCTCTGTAGCCTCTCACTCTCTACCTCTCTCTGTAGCCTCTCTCTCTCTACCTCTCTCTGTAGCCTCTCACTCTCTACCTCTCTCTGTAGCCTCTCACTCTCTACCTCTCTCTGTAGCCTCTCTGTAGCCTCTCACTCTCTACCTCTCTCTGTAGCCTCTCTCTCTACCTCTCTCTCTCTACCTCTCTCTGTAGCCTCTCACTCTCTACCTCTCTCTGTAGCCTCTCACTCTCTACCTCTCTCTGTAGCCTCCTCTCTACCTCTCTCTGTATCCTCTCTCTCTACCTCTCTCCTAGCCTCTCTCTCTACCTCTCTCTGTAGCCTCTCTCTCTACCTCTCTCTGTAGCCTCTCACTCTCTACCTCTCTCTGTAGCCTCTCACTCTCTACCTCTCTCTGTAGCCTCTCTCTACCTCTCTCTGTAGCCTCTCACTCTCTACCTCTCTCTGTAGCCTCTCTGTAGCCTCTCACTCTCTACCTCTCTCTGTAGCCTCTCTCTCTACCTCTCTCTGTAGCCTCTCTCTCTACCTCTCTCTGTAGCCCTCTCTCTCTACCTCTCTCTGTAGCCTCTCTCTCTACCTCTCTCTGTAGCCTCTCACTCTCTACCTCTCTCTGTAGCCTCTCTCTCTCTCTCTCTGTAGCCTCTCTCTCTACCTCTCTCTGTAGCCTCTCACTCTCTACCTCTCTCTGTAGCCTCTCTCTCTACCTCTCTCTGTAGCCTCTACCTCTCTCTGTAGCCTCTCTCTACCTCTCTCTGTAGCCTCTCACTCTCTACCTCTCTCTGTAGCCTCTCACTCTACTTCTCTCTAGCCCTCTCTCTACTTCTCTCTGTAGCCTCTCACTCTCTACCTCTCTCTGTAGCCTCTCTCTCTCTACCTCTCTCTGTAGCCTCTCTCTCTACCACTCTCTGTAGCCCTCTCTCTCTACCCTCTCTCTGTAGCCTCACTCTCTACCTCTCTCTGTAGCCTCTCTCTCTACCTCTCTCTGTAGCCTCTCTCTCTCTACCTCTCTCTGTAGCCTCTCACTCTACCTCTCTCTGTAGCCTCTCACTCTCTACCTCTCTCTGTAGCCTCTCTCCCTCTACCTCTCTCTGTAGCCTCTCTCTACCTCTCTCTGTAGCCTCTCTCTCTACCTCTCTCTGTAGCCTCTCGCTCTACCTCTCTGTAGCCTCTCACTCTCTCTACCTCTCTCTGTAGCCTCTCACTCTCTACCTCTCACTGTAGCCTCTCTCTCTACCTCTCTCTGTAGCCTCTCACTCTCTACCTCTCTATGTAGCCTCTCTCTCTACCTCTCTCTGTAGCCTCTCACTCTCTACTCTCTCTGTAGCCTTTCACTCTCTACCTCTCTCTGTAGCTTCTCACTCTCTACCTCTCTCTGTAGCCTCTCACGCTCTACCTCTCTCTGTAGCCTCTCTCTCTCCACCTCTCTCTGTAGCCTCTCACTCTCTACCTCTCTCTGTAGCCTCTCACTCTCTACCTCTCTCTGTAGCCTCTCACTCTCTACCTCTCTCTGTAGCCTCTCTCTCTCTACTCTCTCTGTAGCCTCTCACTCTCTACCTCTCTCTCTGTAGCCTCTCACTCTCTACCTCTCTCTGTAGCCTCTCACTCTCTACCTCTCTGTATCCTCTCACTCTCTACCTCTCTGTAGCCTCTCTGTAGCCTCTCACGCTCTACCTCTCTAGCCTCTCTCTCTACCTCTCTGTAGCCTCTCACTCTCTACCTCTCTCTGTAGCTCTCTCTCTACCTCTCTGTAGCCTCTCACTCTACCTCTCTCTGTAGCCTCTCACTCTCTATCTCTCTCTGTAGCCTCTCACTCTCTACCTCTCTCTGTAGCCTCTCTCTCTACCTCTCTCTGTAGCCTCTCACTCTCTACCTCTCTCTGTAGCCTCTCTGTAGCCTCTCTCTCTACCTCTCTGTAGCCTCTCACTCTCTACCTCTCTCTGTAGCCTCTCTCTCTACCTCTCTGTAGCCTCTCACTCTCTATCTCTCTCTGTAGCCTCTCACACTCTACCTCTCTCTGTAGCCTCTCACTCTCTACCTCTCTCTGTAGCCTCTCACTCTCTACCTCTCTCTGTAGCCTCTCTGTAGCCTCTCTCTGTAGCCTCTCACTCTCTACCTCTCTCTGTAGCCTCTCTCTGTAGCCTCTCTCTGTAGCCTCTCTCTCTACCTCACTCTGTAGCCTCTCACTCTACCTCTCTGTAGCCTCTCTCTGTAGCCTCTCACTCTCTCCCTCTACCTCTCTCTGTAGCCTCTCTCTCTACCTCTCTCTGTAGCCTCTCACTCTCTACCTCTCTCTGTAGCCTCTCTCTGTAGCCTCTCTCTGTAGCCTCTCTCTCTACCTCACTCTGTAGCCTCTCACTCTCTACCTCTCTCTGTAGCCTCTCCCCAGCCTCTCACTCTCTCCCTCTACCTCTCTGTAGCCTCTCACTCTACCTCTCTCTGTAGCCTCTCACTCTCTACCTCTCTCTGTAGCCTCTCACTCTCTACCTCTCTCTGTAGCCTCTCACTCTCTACCTCTCTCTGTAGCCTCTCTCTGTAGCCTCTCACTCTCTACCTCTCTCTGTAGTCTCTCTCTGTAGCCTCTCTCTGTAGCCTCTCTCTGTAGCCTCTCTCTCTACCTCACTCTGTAGCCTCTCACTCTCTACCTCTCTGTAGCCTCTCTCTGTAGCCTCTCACTCTCTCCCTCACCTCTCTCTGTAGCCTCTCACTCTCTACCTCTCTCTGTAGCCTCTCACTCTCTACCTCTCTCTGTAGCCTCTCACTCTCTACCTCTCTCTGTAGCCTCTCACTCTCTACCTCACTCTGTAGCCTCTCACGCTCTACCTCTCATTCTACCTCTCTCTCTATATACACACACCTCTCTCTCTCTCTATCTCTCTCTAGACTCTCTCTCTCTAGCCTCTCTACCGCTCTCTGTAGCCTCTCACTCTCTACCTCTCTCGGTAGCCCTCTCTCTAGCCTCTCTACCGCTCTCTAGCCTCTCTACCGCTCTCTAGCCTCTCTCCCGCTCTCTAGCCTCTCTCTAACCTCTCTGCCTCTCTCTAGCCTCTCTCTAGCTCTCTCTGTCTTTACCTCACACTACCTCTCTCTATCCTCTCTACCTCATTCTCCACCTCTCTCTCTCTCTAGCCTCTCTACCGCTCTCAAGCCTCTCTACCGCTCTCTAGGCTCTCTCTACCGCTCTCTAGGCTCTCTCTACCGCTCTCTAGGCTCTCTCTACCGCTCTCTAGGCTCTCTCTACCGCTCTCTAGGCTCTATCTACCGCTCTCTAGGCTCTCTCTACCGCTCTCTAGACTCTCTACCGCTCTCTAGACTCTCTACCGCTCTCTAGACTCTCTACCTCTAGACTCTCTACCTCTAGACTCTCTACCTCCCTCTAGCCTCTCGTTCTGCCCCTCTCTCTATACATCTCCCTCTACCTCTTGCTGCCTCTGTCTCTAACCTCTCTCTCTAGCTTAACTCTCTACCTCTAACCTATCTCTACCTCTAACCTACCTCTACCTCTAACCTACCTCTACCTCTAACCTACCTCTAACCTACCTCTATCTCTAACCTACCTCTATCTCTAACCTACCTCTATCTCTAACCTACCTCTATCTCTAACCTACCTCTATCCTACCTCTATCTCTAACCTACCTCTACCTCTAACCTACCTCTACCTCTAACCTACCTCTACCTCTAACCTACCTCTACCTCTAACCTACCTCTACCTCTAACCTACCTCTAACCTATCTCTACCTTTCTCACTGAGCTATGGCAGTAATGAGATGCAGTACCCGCTACACTCAGTTTCCCAAATTGAAGTGTCTCCACGGGGCTCCTATTGGCCAGGCATCAGAGACAGAGCGCCACGGAGCCGCTTGAGCTGTAAGGCCCATAAACCACTGGGGCTGACTGACCACAGCTCAGACAGGGAGACATAGATGGAGTAAGCGAGGTAGCCGCTTCTGAGAGAGTCATTCACTCTGCTCTCAGGTCGCAATGGATGTACTCAGGTACTCACATCTCTTTGAACAAGTAGTAGAAGGAACAATAGATTGTGTGTTGTGTGTGTTGTGGATTACAATAAGTACATGTTCTGCTTGGTGTCTGTCTATACCAGACATAGCTCTTTGGTCACATACAGTAGGCCAAAGCATAGCCGTTATCTGAATGTACAGTATGATTTTCTGCTCTATCAGTGTCTCCCATTAATCATCAACAGAGAAAGAGTTGTTAACCTGCTCACATAGAGAGAGATGACCAGTCCATTTGGAGAGGAAGGAAACGAAGGAAATAAGGAGACAAAAATATTAGAACGTGTACTTTACTAACAACACAAGGAACGTCCCATACAGCTTCTACACACAACAACAACATGAGGAACATCCCATACAGCTTCTACACACAACAACATGAGGAACATCCCATACAGCTTCTACACACACAACAACATGAGGAACATCCCATACAGCTTCTACACACAACAACATGAGGAACATCCCATACAGCTTCTACACACAACAACAACATGAGGAACATCCCATACAGCTTCTACACACAACAACATGAGGAACATCCCATACAGCTTCTACACACAACAACATGAGGAACATCCCATACAGCTTCTATACACACAACAACATGAGGAACATCCCATACAGCTTCTACACACAACAACATGAGGAACATCCCATACAGCTTCTACACACACAACAACATGAGGAACATCCCATACAGCTTCTACACACAACAACAACATGAGGAACATCCCATACAGCTTCTACACACACAACAACATGAGGAACATCCCATACAGCTTCTACACACACAACAACATGAGGAACATCCCATACAGCTTCTACACACACAACAACATACACTGCTTCAGACACGGTGTCAAACGGCCTGCTTACAAATGTGTAGGAAAGGTGTCCAAATGTCTTTAAACTCAGTGAGTCAGACCTGAGTAGGTGGGTGTCAGAACGTGTCAAAGTGATACAAGATGGTCACTGCCCTCCGTAATTGTTGAGAAAGTGAAGCATTTTCTCTTATTTTGTCTCTATACTCCAAATGTTGGGATTTGCAATCAAACAATGACTACGAGAATAATGTACAGACTGTCAGTTTTAATTTGAGGAGTGGTCATCTATATTGGGTGGTAGCAGTGTCCCAATAATTGCAGAGGGCACTGTAGATACCATGTCTGTAGATACCATGTCTGTAGATACCATGTCTGTAGATACCATGTCTGTATTTACCATGTCTGTAGATATATCTATAGATACCATGTCTGTAGATATGTCTGTAGATACCATGTCTGTAGATATGTCTATAGATACCATGTCTGTAGATATGTCTATAGATACCATGTCTGTAGATATGTCTATAGATGCCATGTCTGTAGATGCCATGTCTGTAGATACCATGTCTATAGATGCCATGTCTGTAGATATGTCTATAGATACCATGTCTATAGATGCCATGTCTGTAGATACCATGTCTGTAGATATGTCTATAGATGCCATGTCTGTAGATATGTCTATAGATACCATGTCTGTAGATATGTCTATAGATACCATGTCTGTAGATATATCTATAGATACCATGTCTGTAGATGCCATGTCTGTAGATGCCATGTCTGTAGATATGTCTATAGATACCATGTCTGTAGATATGTCTATAGATACCATGTCTGTAGATATGTCTATAGATACCATGTCTGTAGATACCATGTCTATAGATACCATGTCTGTAGATGCCATGTCTGTAGATGCCATGTCTGTAGATATGTCTATAGATACCATGTCTGTAGATATGTCTGTAGATACCATGTCTGTAGATATGTCTATAGATACCATGTCTGTAGATATGTCTATAGATACCATGTCTGTAGATATGTCTATAGATACCATGTCTATAGATACCATGTCTGTAGATATGTCTATAGATACCATGTCTGTAGATATGTCTATAGATACCATGTCTATAGATACCATGTCTGTAGATATGTCTATAGATACCATGTCTGTAGATATGTCTATAGATACCATGTCTGTAGATATGTCTATAGATACCATGTCTGTAGATATGTCTATAGATGCCATGTCTGTAGATACCATGTCTATAGATACCATGTCTGTAGATGCCATGTCTGTAGATGCCATGTCTGTAGATATGTCTATAGATACCATGTCTGTAGATATGTCTGTAGATACCATGTCTGTAGATATGTCTATAGATACCATGTCTATAGATACCATGTCTGTAGATGCCATGTCTGTAGATGCCATGTCTGTAGATATGTCTATAGATACCTTGTCTGTAGATATGTCTGTAGATACCATGTCTGTAGATATGTCTATAGATACCATGTCTGTAGATATGTCTATAGATACCATGTCTGTAGATACCATGTCTGTAGATATGTCTATAGATACCATGTCTGTAGATATGTCTATAGATACCATGTCTGTAGATACCATGTCTGTAGATATGTCTATAGATACCATGTCTGTAGATATGTCTATAGATACCATGTCTGTAGATATGTCTATAGATACCATGTCTGTAGATATGTCTATAGATACCATGTCTGTAGATATGTCTATAGATACCATGTCTGTAGATATGTCTGTAGATACCATGTCTGTAGATATGTCTATAGATACCATGTCTGTAGATATGTCTATAGATACCATGTCTGTAGATATGTCTATAGATACCATGTCTATAGATACCATGTCTGTAGATATGTCTATAGATGCCATGTCTGTAGATATGTCTATAGATACCATGTCTGTAGATACCATGTCTGTAGATATGTCTATAGATACCATGTCTGTAGATATGTCTGTAGATACCATGTCTGTAGATATGTCTATAGATACCATGTCTGTAGATATGTCTATAGATACCATGTCTGTAGATATGTCTATAGATACCATGTCTGTAGATACCATGTCTATAGATACCATGTCTGTAGGTACCATGTCTATAGATACCATGTCTGTAGATACCATGTCTATAGATACCATGTCTGTAGATGCCATGTCTGTAGATGCCATGTCTGTAGATATGTCTATAGATACCATGTCTGTAGATATGTCTGTAGATACCATGTCTGTAGATATGTCTATAGATACCATGTCTGTAGATACCACGTCTATAGATACCATGTCTGTAGATACCATGTCTGTAGATATGTCTATAGATACCATGTTTGTAGATATGTCTATAGATACCATGTCTGTAGATATGTCTATAGATACCATGTCTGTAGATACCATGTCTATAGATACCATGTCTGTAGATGCCATGTCTGTAGATGCCATGTCTGTAGATATGTCTATAGATACCATGTCTGTAGATATGTCTGTAGATACCATGTCTGTAGATATGTCTATAGATACCATGTCTGTAGATACCACGTCTATAGATACCATGTCTGTAGATACCATGTCTGTAGATATGTCTATAGATACCATGTCTGTAGATATGTCTATAGATACCATGTCTGTAGATATGTCTATAGATACCATGTCTGTAGATACCATGTCTATAGATACCATGTCTGTAGATGCCATGTCTGTAGATGCCATGTCTGTAGATATGTCTATAGATACCATGTCTGTAGATATGTCTGTAGATACCATGTCTGTAGATATGTCTATAGATACCATGTCTATAGATACCATGTCTGTAGATGCCATGTCTGTAGATGCCATGTCTGTAGATATGTCTATAGATACCATGTCTGTAGATATGTCTGTAGATACCATGTCTGTAGATA